>NC_056731.1:1231721940-1231771940 GCF_019279795.1 Protopterus annectens | reverse complement strand
TGTTGTCGACTGACATTGCTGTCATACCTTCATGTGTTTGAGCATGCCCAGTATGGACAACTGTATTGTATGTGTTACATGTCCAGGTAGTCAGTACTGTGGTGCCAACATCTGCATTGTACACTGACAGGTGGCATGCTGTGTCTGCAGGGTATCCATCAGTCATGTGGCATTGACAGTTGCTACATTTCTGCACAGTGTGGGGGGACATCCAACGGTATCCACATTCCTACACAGCACCGGGGGGGGCACACCTGACTGTTGTTACATGTGTAGGTTGGAAGGGGGGCACACCTGACACTTGTACACCTTTGCTACTACTGTACTGGTATGTCAGGTACTCCATTTCAGTGTGTACACCTACCTATTGTGCTGGCTAGAGGCATACCAGTGTATTCCAGATCTTAGCTTTAATTACCAACATATTAGTTTCAGACGTCCTAGCCTTCACAACCTACATACAACTGCCTGGCCTGCTGTAGTCTGTTTGTGTAGGTCTGTGGGGAGGGGCATCCATTGGGCATATTCAGAGCCCATAGTACAGCATTTGTCTGTGTTGGTCTACACCTGTCCGAATGGTTGAGACTTGTGTGGGCTGTATGGACACACATGATACTCAGCCCATTACCCACAGTGGATTATAACACCCTGTGTACTACTGGCTATTATGGTGACCCCCGGTATGTGCTACAGATGTCATGGTGCCACTATGGACATCTACTGTCTGCTGCCTTAACATTTGGCCAACAAATTCCCTTGCATGCTCACATCCATACCATAGCTACAGGTAACAGCACATTCTAATACAACTGCTAATTGGTAGGTTGACTGACTTACCTTGAGTGTGTGCCAGACCTGAGGATGGTGCTGGAGGGCTGCCTATGTCGGATGCACATAGTGCACTTCTTATACATGGCTGAGCACAGGTAGTGTCATGTTTGGCATCCCTATTACTGTTGGTGCGAGTCAGACAGGGTGACATTCCCTGGGTACCTACTGTGTCAGTACATATGCTATGCGTTGCCTCTTTGCCAAGGCCAGGTCATACTGGACATGCCTCCTTCCACCTACTGTGTCTGGCTCAGGTTGTTCCTCCTTGGAGTCACTCTGTGCCTGTGCAGGCCTTGGCAATGGCGGGGGGCTGTGTGGCCCTGCCCCATGCTGTTCGTGCTGCAGCTGTTTCCACAGGATCATATTGTCTAGCATAGCACACACCATAACAATTTGTGTGCATGTAGCTGGTGAATACTGCAAGGCTCCACCAGATGTGTCCAGACACCAGAACCATGACCTGAGCATCCCAAACACATGCTCTATTATATGTCTGGCCTGTGCATGTGCCTCATTATGGCATAGTTGTTCAGGTGTGTGTGCATTTCTGATGGGTGTCATCAGCCACAGCTCCAGTGGGTACCCAGCATCCCCCACTAGGTGAAAGTAGGGGATGTCCATATTGGCAAAGCTGTGGTACAGCTGCATCAGATGCCATATATCAGAATTGCCATAGTTCCAGGGCAGCCAGCACACACATTCAGTGTAATGTCCTGGGCATCACATACGACCTGGCAGTTGATGGAGGGGATGCCCCTGTGGTTAATGCATGCCCTACCCTGCTCACCGGGTGGTGCTTTGACGCATATGTGCATGCAGGCTATAGCCCCCACTACCCCATGGTAGTCTGCCATTTGGTGGAAG
The DNA here is from genome assembly GCF_019279795.1 of Protopterus annectens. Lineage (NCBI taxonomy): Eukaryota > Metazoa > Chordata > Ceratodontiformes > Protopteridae > Protopterus > Protopterus annectens. Next base: position 1,231,770,245 of record NC_056731.1, on the reverse strand, counting down.
AGACGCATATTGCTGGTCAACACCTCACATGTGTTGAGGAAATGTACGTGCTCACTGGCATGTGGTGACATGGCATCCAGAAACTGGTGGAATACTCTGGATGCAGATGCCTGTGAGATCCCCATGATATACCCAGTTGTGCTTTGGGAGGTACCTGTGGCTAGTATACCTATGCCTACACATACCTTTGTATCCACTGGGATGGGTTCCCCTCAGCCTGTTCGATGTGTCAGGTGTGGCTGGCACAGCTCAACAATCTGCTGTTGGAGGTCTCTGTCCACCCCATAGAGCTCCACTATCTCCAGCTCATGTAGCCCCTGGTAGGTTCCCCTGGGTCTGTACAGTCTTCTCTGTCTCCTCACTGAGGGTTGTTCGGCAGCATTCACATCCTCACCACCCTCAGCCTCCTGCACATGTTGGTCTATGTTGCCTTCTGCCACCCTTCTCATTTTGTTGGATTGTTTTGTAAAATTTCCCTGCATGTATACACCAGTTGTGTAGAGTGTGGAAAAACCCGAGGGTATGGTGCTTGCTCACTTTATCTTAGTGTTCTAGACTGGGCTGGGCTTGTAATCTGCTGATTGTGATAATCACTTGTTTGCTCAGCTTGTTCACCTTGACTACCCTCCTACTGCTGTTGTCCCTCCTAATTGCACTAGGCAGGTATAGACACACCCCTAGCTTAGGCATGCTAAGCTAGGAGCAATCCTGAGACACAAGGCTCCAATCTATGTACAGTATGCCTGACACCCCCCCCCCCATGCTTTCACCTATATTTGAGTCCTGCACCTGGCTATCTATAAACATACACACTTGGGATCTGCATCACAGCCTGGGGATAAATGTGATTCACTATTTTCCACCTCGTTTGCATAGTATTGTCTTCTAATGCATAGTTACATGACCTATACTGTGCCTCCCCAAAAACAACCACTGCTTACTGTCGCACAGACCCACACACAACTGGTTAAATGTGCCTTACTATCCGCATATTCAATGTCCCTTGTTCTTCCCAGCAACAAAACAACTGGCCTCTGCATGGCTCGAACCCGGGAACCTGCACACCACAAACGATGTGCTTTAGCACTAAGCCATGGCAGATATGCATACATCTGAGGTTATCACATACAGATCATCCAGCACAGGCATTCAACAGTATAGGACATGTATTCCATCATGTAGATTTATGTGTGCTAATGTCCACACACACACACACATATATATATATATATATATATATATATATATATATATATATATATATATAAATATCTATATATATATATTTATATATATATATATATATATATATATATATATATATGTATACACATATACATATACACACACATACATAGATATAGGATATATATCTCAACAGCGGACCACGTGACATGAAAGCATTAGACAGGAATGAAAAGGAAACCACATGCACCTCCTGCATTATGTACTGGTATTAATATCAAGGCAAGGGTGTTTCTGTGCATCACACGGGTTCATGCTGTATTAAGGGTAAGATTAGGGCTGCTGACATTACTCACCAGACCTATTGCCGAGTGTATGTGTATGTCTTGCCAACCCAGTCTTTCGGCCGATTGTGACATTTATGGCCACTATATAGGAAAACAACAAAACACGCTCCTCAACACATCCAGTAGCTAGCCACTCACAGACGCCAACACATAGGATATGATTGCAAAACACACACACCTGTCATGCCTTGGAATAGAGCACCTACCTGTCTATTCTATCACATTACGCAGTTACAGAACACGCTACCGAGATTACTGGGGCACAACACTCCCAAAGGTGTACTTCTAGGTGGGTGACATCATCAGCAATGGCAAAGTCTGTGATAGGGATTGTATGGAGTGTGAGCAGTCTAAAAGCATTATTCTGTCCCCAGGCAGATGGAGACACACACACACACACACACACACACACACACACACACACACACACACACACACAGTTGGCATGGCTGGGTTTAGAACACAGACCTAACTATCTTATCACACTATAGCATTACGCAGTTACAGAACGCACGACCAAGATTACTGGGACACAGCACTTCAGAGGTGTACTTCTAGGTGGGTGACATCATCAGCAATGGCAAAGTCAGCAATAGGGATTGTATGGAGTGTGAGCAGTCTAAAAGCATTTATCTGTCCCCAGACAGCTGGAGACACACACACACACAGTTGGCATGGCTGGAATTAGAACACAGACCTAACTACCTTATCGCACTACAGCATTACGCAGTTACAGAACATGCTACTGAGATTACTGGGACACAACACTCCCAGAGGTGTACTTCTAGGTGGGTGACATCATCAGCAATGGCAAAGTCGGCAAAAGGGATTGTATGGAGTGTGAGCAGTCTAAAAGCATTATTCTGTCCCCAGGCAGATGGAGACAAACACACGCCAGTGGCAGGATCAGGACAACTGCCTATCTACGGACCACTATTACAATACTACATAGATACAAGCCGCGCCACAGACACTACACCTTTCAAGACTGTCAATATGACCTTCTAGGAATGCAGACATCGACATGGGTTGCTCGTAGTTATGATGTACATACCTGTGAACCTGTGTATTCAATGTAGGAATCCATCCTGAAGTGGGGTATGGCCATCTGTTGACTGGACGACTACTATCGCTATACAGGGTTACAATGGCCATGCCCATACACATAGAGGCACATAACCAACACAAGGTGTCACTGGGCATGCTCACAAACTTAGTAGCACACGGCCATTTGGAATGCACTAAGTGTCCATCTACACAACATTATACTGGGCATGCTCACACACTTAGTAGCACAGGGCTGTTTTGTATGCACTCTGATTCTAAACATGGAAGGGCACAGTGACCATGCTATTACAGTTAGACATGAACAACACATTGTAATGGACTCCGGTGTCGATAGTTGTCATTGTTAGCTGGAATGCTGCACTACATACATCTGACACCGGTCTTCTACACAAAGTCTGCTGCTGTCCATCACCTTAGATGTACCAATCTAAACCTGGCACACTACTACCATCCATGGTGATGTCCTGCCAGGAGTGGCTACTTCACCCATATAGTGCCATTCATAGATGAATGCCCTGAGACCAAGTTAACACCCTGACACCTAAAGGACAACTGCATTGTATGTGTATGCTAAACAGTGCTAGATGTGTAGCATTCATAATCATAGCTGCCCAATGTAGATCCAACAATGGGGAATACTAACATCTGTGCAGTGAGGAACACCTGGCTGAAGGCTCAGTTGTGCACAATAGCACTACCACCATATACCTCGGATACAGACATGTGGGCCATAACACCGGTACAGACCGCTCCAGGTGGTGGTGTCCCAAGTACATGAATGCCACTCACATGTACTGACCAGTACACCCTCAAAAGGCATCACAGACATGTCAGGTGCAGATCACAGTGTCAAAAGCCACATTCTAGGATGTAGCCCACAGACATCACCATGTCCTTGGACCAGCAACACACATTCATACATGTAGTAGAACATATATTAGTACACTATGTGACGCATGGCCAGTGGACTGTACCTAGCTCTACATCAACTGTGCAGACTACCCATGTACTGACACAGTTGCATCATGTGTTATGCAATGCGATGATACCACTGATCATAACCAGGTCAGCTGTACACATAACACGGGCCCTGGGTCATATATAGCAGTAACAGATGACTGATGCTGTACACCAGTAAACATCCTCATGTTTGGATATGACATACATGTACCTGCCGTGGATATGTACATGCCACACACACACATCATACATATGTACATAGCATAGCTGTTGCTGTCCTTCATGCAGACTGGTAGCTACAGCAATTACACACATGCACATGGAAGGTAGGTCCATGGCTGTTGAATGCTAACAGTACATAAGGTGTGATATCAATGTTGACTGGGTTAACATTCCCACTGTACTGGTTACCCATGACAACTATCATATCATACAACAGTCCATGTGTCATGTATGTCATTACACATGTCCACCAATTGCAATGCTTACAAACATGGCTAAATGACAGGAATGTAGGACCTGCACACATGTACATGTAGTAGTGTGCATTCAGCTACCATGCATGTGCCATAGCTGATGTTTGCAGGTGACATGTGTCTTACTACAGCATGCAGTTGCAATGCAGCCCCATCATTGCCGTCTGTATATGCTGATATACTGACAGTACGGTAAGATGTACATCAGATATGGACGGATGTGTGGACATAACTAAGTGGTGGGCCATCTTTGCAGATGGATGTTTGCTGAAGACAGCTCACAGGTGAGTCACAAGCCGTCCTACAATAACATGTGCAAACACTAAGCTATGTTTCTGTTAATTGAAGGGGAACACATACAACCTACACAGCGGTCAGGTTGTCACTGACTGTAAATCACTTGACACCTATAACACTTAAGAACTCCCATGTGCATATATCAGCACAATTGGCAAAGGTAGCGTCGGTACACATTGTAATGCTGGCAATACTGCTGCATGTCTGTCATATGTATCATAAGATAGCAGGTGTTTGATTCATAGTACTGCCATGTGTGTTTGCTTGTTTGTCCATATATGCCATGTATGGTGGGGAATGCATCCAAATTGTTACTCACACTCCTGTACACTGTTGTAGAGATCTGTACATACTGCATTGTAGAAAGCAAGACATAGGCAGGGGTGGGGTGTGTATCACACACATGTGAGCTACCTGTATGTGCATGATATAGGTGCATTCAATTGTGGACTTCACAGTGTGTGTGTGTGTGTGTGTGTGTGTGTGTGTGTGTGTGTGTGTGTGTGTTATTGTATGTATGGCTGTCTGGTCCATGGAGTGAGGATGTATGTTACCATAGTGAACAGCTAGGACCCCTAACCCCTCCAGGTGATGCAATCTACTACCCTGTTGATGCCGTCGATCTTAGGCATTACTGACTACCTGTATATGTGTATTCTCTGTGTCGCATCATGTGGGTGCACAATACTGTAGTGGTGATTACTACATAGGTAGGGGTCCACACCTCAACACTATCAAGTATGTGTGTGTTACAGTGTCATTAACCCCATGAGTGTGGGCGTGTTACTGTGTGTCTGAATACATGTGTGCGACTACCTGTGTGTGTGTGTGTGTGTGTGTGTGTGTGTGTGTGTGTGTGTGTGTGTGTGTATTTGTGTGTTCTCATCCTGTAATGTGAATGTGTATTACTGCTACACAGTGAGGCCTCAAGCTATCAACTGGCCTCTGCCCTTGTCATCAGCTAAACTGCTATGTAAACTCCTCGTCCCATGTAACTATACCTGTGATGTCACCCGGTATGGATGTCATGTCTCTAGCCACTGTAGCTTAGTACACAGCTCCCATGCTCCTTGATCAGTAGATGTGTAAACATCTTTGTTATGTCAGCATTTCTAACAGTGAGGTTGAAGCTATGAATAGCATGCTGGTATTGCCATACATACCTGTGAGTAGTCCACATTTACACATGGGAAACTGCAAACACTGACACACAACGGCACATGCAATTAGACCTGAAGGAGGAAAGCAGGACATCATGATCAACATGCTGTTACTGTTGTTACCAAGACACATACTGTGAACAGAACACAATGCATTTTCTAAGCCTGTACTACCTGGTATGTCTGCTGCATGTCAACAGTACACAACAATTGTAATCTACACTTATCTCCATATTCTGTTCACCCTGTGCATCAGACCATATGAGCATGTCCCTGCACCAATGGTGTGGATGACAGGGATGCGGCACAGGCATCATCATATGCACAGGGTGATAATGTTTGCCAGGGGCCTAGGCTGCACCAGTGGATGACATCTTGTGTGTGGGTTAGGGCCTGTGATCTAATTGGCCATGTGTGTATGCATGTGTATGTTGCCATGCCCTACAGATGTTTCTGGTGTGTGCGTGTATGTGTGCACACAGTTCTGCCATGTGTCTGGCCTACACAGAGGTAATATTGACAGCTCTAGACTGTAGAGACCAGGTATTACAGCTCATGGTGTCCAGCCATGGCCACGTGACCTGTGCCTGCCAGGGGTTGCATGGGCACTACCAGGCAGAGGTGCAGATTGGGTACTGTCCGATGACACATGTCCACTGGAACTGTGTCCCCATTGGGACCATCCAGGGTCATGTACATGTGGCCTGCTGTGTCCTGGTGTGGACAAAGCAGCACCAGCTGCACTGCTGCTGCTACCGTCACTATGGGAGCGGGCATGTGAGGTAGCTCATTCACATAGACCTGCACCAGGTGACATAGCTGGCCTACATCCACGTGCCTATACCTCACTCCTACCAGATGTTCCAGCACAGACAGCTCACGCTCGCGGATTGTCATGCCACGGTCAAGGATTCCAACCATGTCACCCAATCGTCTGTCCAAAACCTCAGCAATCTGCTGTTGAGCATTTGCCATTGCCTGGATTTTGTCATTTAAAGAACAAATAGCAGCCCTCTGAAGCCTCTGCCCTTCTCTGTTCTTCTGTTCAGCACGTGTCTGTGCCACCATTACAGCCTGAAACATGCGTCTGGTGACACCAGTTGCTGTGTTCTGTGCTGCAGGGGCATGTTGGCTAGAGGTCCTCCTATGAACACTACTGGCCACATGCTTGTGTGGCCCATCTCCAGTCATTTGCCTGACACCATGGTGTGAATGCACACCTTCCGTAGCCACCACACTTTCCTGTTCCAAGCTACTACACGCCAACTGTCCTACTTCTATGGCCACTGGTGATGGGGTATGTGTTGGCATGAGATCTCTGTGTGGGGATGAGGGGGATATAGGTGGAATGGCAATTAATCGTACAGATTCAGCCCCTGACAACCCTGCCTGTGCCTCAAGCATATGTTTATCATCACTGCTAGAGTCTGTGGGGACACTAACATCAGATGGACCACAGGAGGGTAACGCATCTACGTCACCTGTGAGGGCAAACAAAGACTCTACATTACAATATAGACACACACACAGACACACACACACAGAAACACACACATAGACACACACACACGCACACACACACACACACACACACACACACACACACACACACACACACACACATACACACACAGACACACACCATGCATGTGATTTGACAGAAGGCCTGCAACATGCATGCGATACAGCAGACGGCATGCAGCTCAGACAAAAATAGTGGTAGTTATCAAACAGCCCTGGGTTGCACACAACAGCATGCATGTGTCATAGCAGAAGCCATGCATTTCACACAATCATGGTAGTAAGCATGCTTCCCTGAGTTACATCATGTGGCCAGCACAGGTTAACAGCACACATGGCTGATGTGTGGCATATGACCTTGACATTAACATGTAGTATGACATGTAATCTGCTGATGTGTGCATTGACATGCATACATGTTTAACACAATGGTGTCCTGTCACATATACAGTGGGGTAATGGTGTCACATTGCAGGGTTGTCTGTCTGCCCTACAGATAAAATGCACATTTAGCAGATGTGCATGACCATTGCAGGGTATTGTGAAGTGTCTATATTGCTATACAGTGTGAAGTACAGACACAGTGCCATTGCATGGAATCATGAGGTGTCTCTATTGCTATACAGTGTGAATTACAGACACAGTGCATAGCCATGAATGTGTGCATACACAATACATATATATGGTGGATTGTGACCCATGTCGTTAAGGAGTATACACACTAAACCATGATGTGGAATGTGTGACATAGGTCACCGAAGTCCATATGGATGACACCCCTGTACATCTGCAAACATATTTTAGCTGCCTGGCAACCATGCCCACACATGGCAGACTTGTCAATACACCATGTCCCACATGACATTTTTGCACCACACACACAAGGTGCACATCTGACAGTGATGTCCAACAGCAGCAAGGGAAATTACTGTATCTGTGGCCTGATGTGGTTGTCTATGTATGTATGTGGATGCTGTACAGGTGACTACTGTCATGCTGTGACACAGTCATGATGATCAACACATCTTAGGTGGTCGAATGATGTTACACCTCCACAAGCTGTGCACAGGCCTGTAGGATGTCCAGTGTTCAACATCTACAATATAAGCATTCAACAAAGGCTATAGTTGGACCATGTGTAGCCAATGTACAACAGGGTGTACACACAAACACATCACATCTACTGTTTGTTGCTACATGTCTCTGGCCATCCTCCATGGCCATGTGTGAACATGTGTTGGCCAAACGGTTGTGATGGCCATCTATCTCAAATGTCTGTGTTGTCCCATATGACATACACCCATAGATGTCATATACTCCACTGTCCACAGAGTTATGCAGACAAAAGGTTGTATGTTTGGTATGTGGGGTATGTTTTATGGGATAGTGAGACAATGTTGCAGCTGGCCCACTACATGTCATGGACATGTCAGATGGCACATCACAATGTGTGCACTCATAGCAGGGGCATAATCCACAATGGTGAATCCTGTGGGGTGCCCATACTCCAGTTCACTGTGTAGTACTGTTTGTGTACCCCAGATGTGTAGTTCTAATGTGTAGTACATGTTCCTACATTAAACAACACCTTCACCGTTGTATGCACAGCTGTCCACACATCTAGTAATGACAGTTTCTGAGGTTTCATGTCGGTGCTTGATTTAGTTTGTAAGTATTGCACATGGGTAGCCATTATGATGGATTGCAGATGCGACCTGTATATTGTGACTGGACCATACATTATGTGTACATGTGTTAACTGGCCCATGGCGAATACATCTGTGCATTAACATGCCTGATACTTATAACTGTCTCACCTACAATGGCCTGCTGTCTTAGTGGAATGCCAGAGGTACCTATATAGGGGTGACACAGCTATATGATTATTATCTATGCCTGTATGACAGCTACAGGGTGTAATGTGCATGTTAACACATTCACCAGTACAATAGGATATATTATGGAGTATGCACATGTGTGCATACACAGAGTAGCATACTATAGTATGCAGAATGTGTGTATACATGCCTTGCATATGATGTTACATTACATATTGTACAGTGACGCATGCAACTATATGGGATATAATAGTTATATGTGCAGTAGTGGCTTACCAGGCAACTCCAGGCTCGGTGGTTGAGAGACACCCACCTCCATGATGTCAGCTAAGGCTTGTTGATGCTGTTCTGCCGGTGTCCCCAGGTTTGCCGGTAGCTCCTCAGTACATGTGATTGGGGGCTGGGTTGGTGGCCCATCACCTGTTGCACCTTGTTCCCAGGCGATTGCATTCAGACGCTGTTTCACACGTCTGATCAGGTCCGTGCAGTGTCTGTGCACCTGCTGGTATGTGCAGTTATGGCCACCCACATCATTAACCCTCCTGCGAAGTTCCTGCCACAGGTCATCCCACTGCTGTCCATCCTGTGGCACATGGCTAAACAGGACATCATAGCTGTCTTGGAGGTAAGGTATAAGGGCCTCATCCTCCAAGCATGTATAGGCTGGGAGCCTTGCTCGCGGCATACCTGGAAGACATAATGATGGAGACAGGTCACAGTATCTCAGAGATGCACAGAGATACAGCTGCCCATACATGTGTATCACATTTATTAAATATAAATAGTTGTCTTTTCAAATCTTCATGACACTGACACCACTGACATGTTTGTGTCACACACATATGACACCCAATGGGGATTGGATATTATCACCATATATGTGTGCCACCTGATTACATTGCTCATACTCCATGTGGATGCTATCTTGATGTGGGCATGTCTGTTTGCCTATACCGGTGTTCTTACATATCAGCACATGCCTGGATGTGTCCACATTAATGCTGTCGACCTTGATGCTGTGTGTATATCACATATAAACACATACACTGCCTTAACGGACATGACCTGTGACACTGCAGACATGCACACGGAAGCCTTTACATGCATGTGTTTTGCCATATACATCTACACAGCACTGTACAGCAGTTCAACATCCTGCCACATATTGCCTGTGTTGCACATGTTATACACATGGGACACTGGCTAGGCTGATGGTATTTGCAGGGGTGGTTATCAACTATAGCATGTACGGCCAAGGTCATCTAGTAGTCTGTATGCCCTGGGCCATGTATGAGCCTAGGATGTAAGGTTACCTAGCTGTAGCTGACAGCCGTGTTTCCAGCACCAGGTGAAGCAGTGCCACATAACTGATCCACACGGTTAATGATGCATCTACCATGCGGTCATCACACCATGTCTGACAGAGGTGAAATGTGCAGCTTTACTGGACAGGGTTGCATAGTATGGCAGGAGTATGTAACGTTAATGGCACAAGGATCTGTCCAGCATGTGGCGATCCTTGTACTATGAAGGTGGATGTCCATGATGTATGTATGTGAGATCAGGATATGTACGTGCAGCATGTCCAACATCATAGTGTTGGACATGTCTTTATGCAGGGTAGGCATCATGCTACATAGTGGAGATGAGGATTGTGAAGGCTGGTGTCGGCCATCCAAACATGGCCAATACCCCTTAAAGGTGATATGTGATCCGATATTGGTCACTTGAGTGATGAGTATGGCTGTACAATGATCTCTATGTTCATGGATGGCACCCTGTCATGACTAGGTTTGCCAAATTATGACTACCTAATAGGCTTGGTGATGTCACTAGCTTATGGAGGTAAACTGCACAGCAGCATCCCTTACACACATTGTCCATTATGTTGACCACTGCCTAGGTGGTAGTTCATGGGTACAGAGTTATTAAACTAGTGGTGACAATGCAATATGCAGCTGTCAGATTGTACACATATGTCTCACACTTCACCCACAAAGCCTCTTCTGTATGTTGTCCACAACACTGAGTCAGCTATTGCTCCTAGGTCATAGCCATTCACATACTTACATAGGCAGATGCCTCACATTTGTCTGTGTGGTATGGGCTACAATGAGGGGGAGTACAACAAATTAACTGTGTTTTACTGTAGCTGGCACTGGTGTGATATGCACATATTACTCAGACACCTTCTGTAGTGTTGGTTATTTCAACAGTCCACTGGCAGAACACTGCTGTGACATACAAATGTACATCTAATATACTGAGTGTAGATGGAACACAGTATGGGTGATGATGTCCTATGACCTGTCACAGGTATGATATGCAGTGTGAAATCATTCATACTGTCATTTACATCTGTACTGCTAACAACATATACGTTGATTAAGGTTCATGGGCTTTCAGACCAGACTCAGCAGGGTTGTAGTGCAGTGCCTCCCGTTATGAGCGGGGTCTCCACTTTGTGGGTTGTGATAACTGCTGGTGTGCACCATTCAGTGTTTTCACAAACTGACATGAAGCTATGTTTTACATGATGTGTATGTGTAGAGCAAACTGTTTTGCCATATGTGTATGATACAACTAGGGATGTGGACAGGTCCCATGCAGCCTGAGTGCACCTTGTACCATCATAATTATGGATACAGGGGCTCTGTCGTGTACATGGATATGTGATTGTGTACCTGTTGGGGGGCAGTGTGTTTATGTTATCCAACACCCTATCTGTATTGCTTATTCATGCTCAGCACTTGTTCAGAACATGTAAGCACTACATGAGCTACTAATTACTATATCACTCAATCCTCATTTCCTACAGGTAAACACTGTTTGTACTTACATTTCCCGCTTGCTTTGAGTAAAACAGCTCTTGTACACACTTTTCTCACTTATCTAGTGGGAGATAGTTTAATATTCAGGCATGTCCAAGTGTCAATTCTCAGTGTTCTCGCCTGTGTATATGATGAATATGGGCATCATGAGGCAATATAGAAATTGCCTTGTGTACACAGCCAATACTCCCCTCCTAACCTACAACACTAGAATCTGTGGGAGATGCACATATCTAGCCATGCCGGAGGTAAAGCTCTGTCCAACCCAGACTGAACCTGACAATCATGTGAGGATGTTAAATGTTTGCACCACACCACACTCATCACATAGTCTCACTAGATCTCCACCACCACAGGCCACACATAGTAAGACTACAACATTTGCGGAGCCTCTCAATACTACTCTGTCTAGGCAACAGAGAACTCCAAAGCAGAAATGCAGGCAACCCCCATCCCCCAACACACCAATTACTTATAGCCCACAGACTCAGTGTGCCCATCAACAGTAGCCAATAGGGAAAAATAACGTACCCAACACACTAGTCATAGGTGACTCTATAGGCGGTCACACTGATGTCCCACTCCACAGGCTACACAAGGAGATACTGTCAGCTGTCTGTCAGGTAACAGGATCAGCAACATAATCTATGCACTCAGGTCACTCCTCCACAGGTACAATATGACTGTGTTATTCTCCATGTTAGTGTGAATGCCCTGAAATGTACCTTCCTGGACAACATGTAAAGAGACATGGAATAGCTCTCCGATCTTGTAGGCCAGGCAGGTATCATCCTAGCCCTGAGTAGAATTCTGCCATAGTCAAGACTGATAACACAGTACAAGCAAGGACAAAATTATTTACTTCAACAATTGGCTATGCTTCTGGTGTCATTCCAAGGGTATCCAGTATCTGTCTGCTTTGAATGACATGGTCAACAGAACACGATGCTTTGGCACAGATGGCCTGCACCTGTCAGCCCTGGGATTCTGGATAATGGCTAAGGCTCTTGCTGCTCCTATAGTGCCTGTTTCAGGCACAGTTCACATAACATATTCACCACCATAACAGGAACAGGCAAGCAAAACCTGAGGGTAATGCTACTCAATGCTTGACGTCTTCATCTCAAAATGCACTCACCCAAGGCACTCCTTGTAATGGACCACTTTGATATCTGTGCAGTGACTGGGACCTGCTTCTAGGCTCCTGAGGGCACCCCTGCACTACCAGGCTATTACTCATACCACACCTTTCAGTCATATAACCAGGACCGGAACACCCATGGTGAAGGTGTGTCCATATTTCCTAAGAATATCCACACCTCCAGGCTAGTTGCTTAGCACAATGCATCAGAGCTTATCCAAGTGCAACTAATTCTGGCCATAACTGCTATACAAATTGTAGTTTGCTACAGATCCCCCACCATACCCCACGGTTAATGGTCCTCACTTCTTGGTGTATTGGAAAGTAGGGTTCAAACAGACACACTACTGATGTACGACTGACACTACCCCACCATTAACTGGGATACCTACTCATGTACCAACACTTTAGGCCAACACTTTCTGGGATTCATAACCTCCAATCGCCTGGATCAACCTATCCACACCACCACCAGGGCTAACAATATCCTAGACCTGATCATTACCAACATGTGTGACTGGTTTTCCACACCTGGGGTTATCTCTTCATTGGTCAGATCCGAACGTACGCTAATCACCCTTGTTAGCCACATCCCAGCACCATACCCTTTATGGAAAACACAGTACAATATTTCTACAAAGCCAACTTCAGGCTTCTTATAGGTTCATAGGTTCATAGGTTTATACTAGGCTATCTGCCCTAAGGCATTTATAAGCCTAGCCCAAAGTTTTGTGGCTTACGCCACCCCTTATATGAAAAAATACTGTGCCCATTAGTTTGTTGTGCCCCTGTCCAGCAGTGACACAGAGATGATTCCCAGGGTAAACCTATGATCTCCTATCCACAGGTCAAGATTTCTCTTGAACAGAGCTAGCGAGGTGCTCTGCCTCACATGGACCGGGATTTTATTCCACAGCATAGGGAGTCTCTGAGTGATAAATCTATCCCTCCAGCACGTCCTATTTATATCCGTGCTAAGGTTTAAGTCGCTTGCTCTAGTGGTTTTGGTGGATTTGGATTTTGTGAGGTGGAGCATGTCCATTAATTCCGGGTTGGACATTGCCTTGTATGTCAGGCACATGTCACCTCTGAGCAGATGGTATGCGACTGAATAGAGCTGGAGTTTCTTCAATCTGGCAGCATATGACAGATTTTGAGTCCCTTATCCTTTTGGTGAGGAACTTTTGGGGTCTCTCCAATTGCTGCAGATGTCAGGTGAGATACATCCCGAATGGGGCATTGTACTCGATCATTGGTCTGATAAGTGAAGAGTACAGGGGAACAATGACCTCACTAGATCTGGATGTGAATCCCTTCATGATCAGGTGGGCAATGTAGAAGGTCTTTCTAACCACTTTAGCAACGTGAGTGTCAAAAGAAAGGCCATTGTCAACCTGGGTCCCCAGGTCCCTGATAACCTCTTCTGTGCTTAGTGGATTGCCACCTATATGGTAGCTTGGGGTTACCTTGTTCTTCCCGAAGGGTATGACTATACATTTTTTGGTGTTTAACTTCAGGCCATGGCTCTGGCACCAGCTATCTGTTTCCGTGATTCCCTTCTGAAGGATATCCGTGTCCGATGCACTTTTCACTATGGCGCCCAGTTTGCAGTCGTCTGCAAACTTTGTCAGCCAAAGTCCTCCCATGTTGGCCTGTACTTCTGAGAAGTAGATGCCGAACAATAGGGGGCCAAGGACCGAGCCCTGTGGGACACCACTTGTGTCCGGCTTGGAGTCTGACATAGCGCCAGCAACTCTAACCCTGTGGGTTCTGTCCTTAAGCCAGTTTGCAACCCATCTTGTGACATATGGGTTTACATTTAAGCTGGTAAGTTTTTCTACAATACCCGAGATATGGGCCCTTTAGGGTGTGAGAGGGGTGTAAAGTTAGCACTGAACCTATCTGCCAGGATGTTGCCAATATCAGCCGGTTCTGTAATGTTCGTGCCTTACTGCTGTATGTCAGAGCAGATGTGAATGACACAGTAGTAAATGTCATGACACCCATGCAGATGGACAATACTGTTACAACCGTTGAATCATACACAACTGCACTTAATTAGCACTTACATGACTGCATGGATCATGCTATCCCAAACAGAACCATGACGGTACCCACCAGAAAATGGAGGCCACTCTGGTGGTCCTCTGCCATGGACTTAATATACAACAGAAGTAGGAGACTGTTGCAAAGTAGAGTACAATCCCATGAGTGGAGAAGCTCCCTGCTCAGCCTCAGTAAGAATCTGAGATCCCTTATCACATCCACCAAAGCTAGCTACATAAACATAACCATGACTAATTCCAAGGACTACCACAAAGTGTTCTAGAGGTATGTCACTACTCTCAATGGCGATACCCACATCTGCTCTGACATACAGCAGTAAGGCACGAACATTACAGAACCGGCTGATATTGGCAACATCCTGGCAGATAGGCTCAGTGCTAACTTTACACCCCTCTCCCTCACACCCTAAAGGGCCCATATCTATACAGGAATGATGCAGTGTCCCTGCGATCACAACTACACAGTTCAAAGCTGCATTCTCTAAAGCCAGGAATACAGCATCCATGTGACTGTACAACATCCCAGGCTGCGATTTCCACAAACTTCAGAGCGAACTGGCTCCCCACTTGGGCACCATATTCACTAATAGCCTTGCATCAGGCATTGTGGCCCCTGAATGGCACACAGCAACAGTTATCACACTCCACAAAGGTGGTGCCACAATGGACCAGGAGAACTATTGCCCTATACACCTGACTAGACTGTTCTGCAAGGCTATGGAGCACATCATCATGAATCTCATTCACAGAGACATTGGTGGCCTCCAAACCTTTAATTCCACCAAGTTTTGATTTGTTAGGGCCAGACCATGCCTCCTAAACTTGGTGGAGTCTGTTGAGACAGTTACCAAGGCAGTAGATGAGGGTAAGGAGGTCCACACAGCCTACCTTGACCTCTCAAAGGCTTTCAACACCGATCCCCATTCTGGTATTGTCAACATACACATCCACCTGCACATTAACCCCTACATCACGAGATGTTATGCAAAGTGGCTCACGGACAGAACCCACACAGTGATACCCTAGATCCTACTGTAAATCAGTTACAATTGGCATCCCCCAGGGCTCAGTCATAGGGCCCCTCATATTCAGTATATGCTTCTCTGAGGTACAGGCTAGCATAGGAGGACTTACCCTGAAAAGGTGTGCAGACGACTGCAAACTAGGGGCCATGATTGATTCACCAGCTAATACAGACACATAAGGGTGTCATTGGGATGAATACCTGGTGTCAATAACATAGCCTCAAGCTGCATGCCACAAGGTGCATAGACTTCCCCTTTGGATTACAGCAATCACCCTTGTTGTATCACATAGGTGGTAGTCCCCTACATACATAAGATGTAATAAGGGAGCTTAGAACCCAAGTAGATAGCATTCACTCCTTTGATAACCATATTACCAAGGTGGTGTGGATATCCTTCTACGTGGCCCCCCTAATCTCTAATGGGTTTGCAGCCAAATCAAAGGCAGCCATTGTGCCTTTCTACTCATGATTTATGAAACACATTAAAGGGTACAACACCCCATTTGGGATGTACCTTACGAGACAACAGCAATGGCTTGAAATACCACAACATTACCACACCAAGAGGAATACTGACCTCTGAAGGATGGCATATACAGCCCAACTACAGAAACCCCAACTGTACTCATTTGAATACTGCATACTCAGAGGTGGTCTCTGCTGAACATACAAGGCCCATGTCCAAAACAGTATCGATAGATATGCTCAACATAAGCAAAAGCCCCTGAGAGCCACATGCTCTGGGATATGTACCTAAACGCAACAATGACTAGGACGTGCTGGAGGGAAACATTCCTGACCCGGACACTCACCATGCTTTGGAACATGATTCCTATGTACATCAGGCAGGGACCCTCACTAGCACTCTTCAAGAGATACCTCGATGGGCGGATGGGAGACAGACATGTACACCAGGGATCACTGCAGTGGCTTTGCTGTACAGAGGTGCAGGAAACTAATGGCTCTGCTGTTCGCAGGCACAGGACACTAACCTAGGGAGGTACCGCAAGTCAAAACACTGTAGCTAGGGTTACTAATGGCTTTGGCCAGACAGCATAGTACATAACTATGAACCTATGAAGCTATTACATGTCCTTTGTGCATGGATAATTGACTAGCTCTTACTTTTCAATTAGCTATCATGCTGATACACTGTCTGCTGACTACAAGTCATATGTATCCAGTTATTGTGTATTGTACATGCCAATAGACATACCTGATGTTTGCATAACATAACAGTAATGCTATGTAAAATGTTAGACATATCTACCTACAATACTATACATTTCACATTTTTGCCACAATATCCCACAATGCAAATCATAATTGCACAGCAGGACCACCTTAGACATGTTATTCTCAGTTATATGCCAATACATATGCCTACTGTTACAGTATATCAACATATACTATCCCCTGTTATGGCATGTACTTGTTGGACCAACCCTGCCACTGACAGCGGCTGGAGTGGAATTGTTGTAGTCCTTATGTAGCATCCCGTGTGGTGTATGAGGTGTTTAACTTGTGGCCTACAGCAGTACACACAATTTCTACGAGCGTTACTACGCCCAACAATACATCACTACATAATACCTTTTCCTACTATATGCATTGCGTACACTTTAATTATTATAGAACAGGTACTACATACACTGACATACTGAGTGTTCTACATACCTTATTAGTTTCCCGAGTTGACGGTAATATACATCCTATTCGTTTTGTGTTGCAATCCTTGTTGTAACATTTTTCTGGTTAGTACATAAGGCTTGAATGTATGACAAGCCATCATTTTAAACTTCGATATCAGTAACATGTGGTATCCTGCCACCAACTGGTGTTCCGGAGTAGATGATTACATGCACATCAGCTGTGTAGCTACTCCATTAGCCAATGACATGGCAACAGTGGGGTATAATTGAATACTCCACTTGGGCATTGTCCCTTTGCCATACCTTCAAGGAAGATGGCCTGGATGTGTTGTTTGTGAGGAATTGCAACAGTTATATGGAGACACACAGAGATATATTAACTTCATGCCCCCCGTGGATTGTGTGTAACGGCTAGAGGATGTAGTTCTACATGTGAGTCTAGCTGTTGTATCAGCCGTCTGATACGGGATTATTGCAACCAAACCCTGTAAAATCGGCGTCTGTTCCATTGTACAAAAGCAACGATTTCACATAGAGCCATTATAGTGTGTCTCTGACAAGGTATGTTAATGCTTCTGCAGATGTCATAGAGTGAGTGGATGTTTGTGATGTTATTACAGTCTGTATTGCAATATTTTCAGGTGTGGGGGAGATGTAGGTGTGTAGGAACTGCATTTATACATATTCAATATGTATGTGAGGGCTCCTTCCCTATTTGAAGACCTATCCTTTAGTGGACTAATACTATGGTAATTGCAGGCTGATTCATTAAGCCATTGTTAATTGGTTCCTGTATAGCATGAAGGTGATGTTGGTCCTTCAATCCCTTCGGAAATACATCGGTATGTAATGAAATGTTGCTACATGAAAGCTATCTCGTGTATTTCTGTCACAGATATTTGCACTCATTGGAGTTGTTTTGGTGACTGAACCTCTTTGGCTTGGGTTGCCACCTTTTCAAATGGCCATAGTGGGACATTTGCAGGACACACATCGGACTGTTCTTGAATAATTTATTACTTACGCACTCGTTTTACCTTCAATGTTTTCCTTCCTATTCTCTTCTTTTTTCTAACTTAATGATTCTTTTTTTCAAAGGAATGTTAATGCTCAAATACTTTATTAACTCTTGCTTGATTGTACATGAAACCCACTAAAGAATCAAGACTTGATTATTTTGTACACCTACTCTAATGAAACCATACTTTGTTCACAAATTAATAACTTTTCTTATCAAGTCTTGCTATGTAATTGAAACTAGTCATTTTTTTTGATGTTTTGAATGTTATAATTTACTCATGCTTGGAGCTTTTCTCCCCGGGCCTCTACTGAAAATGGATATGTATCCAGCTAGACTAGCCCAGTCAACAAATATAAAATAAATAAATAAATAAATTTTAGATTCAGACACATACCCACTGTCAGTACAAAGTATAGAACTTTACATATATACCTATATAAAAGCTTATATTCTTGTAGCGGTTTACTTGCTTATTCTGTTTCTTGTTACATGTAGGTATTTTAGATACAGATGACTACTTTATGCAACAATTACATTACATATGGAACATGCTTAATGTCTCGAGATTGTAGGACATTAGTATTTTTACTCATTTTGGTCAGGACCCTACCGCACATAGAGGGACTGCCCCTCGCAAGGTGGGACAGGTGGCAACCCTATCTTTGGCTCATGTCCACAACACACATTTGCAATAGTGTATAGACATATATATGCTCCATATCATTTGTTCATAATGTCCGGTCGTGGCGGAATGTGTGATTGCTATGGACCATGTTATGCACATATATGAAGACTTCAACCGCTGTATACGGCATACCCATGGATTCAGGAACGTACACAATTCCAACAACCACATTACTGTTCTCAGACTCCCAAACCCCAAAATACCGAACACTCAAACTTGGGACAGTCAAACTCCCGGAACTAACACAAACACAGAACATGCACACGCACACACAGACACACTGCTACCCATCACATCCAAACAAAGCATCCTACACTACGTATGGCCAGGTGGCCATTCCCCCATATACCCTCCATGTGGGTAGCTGCACCCCCCCACACCACACCTACTTTAATAATCTACCTCCGAGATAGCACAAACAGACACATGAAGCAAACCCACACACACACATTACATTCCCCTGGAAACACACACCACACTCAGAACACACACTTACACACACTACAACAATCAGAAACACACTTACACACAGTACCTACCTGAACCGCAGCACCAGAAGCACAAACTAAATGTCCCTTAACATCGTGATAATAGTACTCGCGGTTCTGGTGTTCCGGTGCTGTGGTCTTTTGGTCTTTAAGCCTCATGATTATGCACATCAGTATGTAAAGCATTCAGTATTTGGTAGTATCCTATTTATATGTACCTCCATTGCTGTGTAGATGTTGTTAACCTATCTATATATTTGCATATATATGTATATTCATGTATATCGACATATATCTCTCTATCACCCTTTCTCTCTCTATATTATATATGTATATATATATATATATATATATATATATATATATATATATATATATATATATATATATATATTAAGAGAGAGAGAGAGAGAATACACCTTTCATTGGGTACATTGCGGTGTATAATATTTCCCGAACTCCGCCCTTTTGTGTTTTAACCTGTCACAATACACACCTGCCGTTGGTATATCTCAGGTAGCTTAAAGGTGGGTTATTGCAATGATCGTATAGATGGTTGCGTGTTCTACTCCTGGTAGTGGTCGTTTTACCTCTCAGAGCAGGCACTATTAGTACAAGGGTAAACAACGCACATTTCAGAGGTTCTGGGCAGCTTTGCCTGTGATCTGCACGATAGTCACCAAAGGTTGGACCTGTGTTGCGCATATCCATGTAGTCATGTTTAAACGCCGCTTACCGGCACTTACCGGCGTAAAAAACTGCTAATGTGCTTAAATGTGCTCTAATGACCTGCATCCAACATCCATTATTCAGGACATCAGAATTACGTAACAGCCCTTGGAACCGGGACCATGATTGACACAGTCAGTGGCTTTACAACTGAGGCATCTGGGATATGTACAAGTGTTATGGTGTTTAGTATGTAGAGTGTACTATGGCTGTTCCTCCATACTGCAAACATTTCCCCCAATGATCCCATAGTTGTCTGTCAATGTATGATTAAGCACTTAGTAAATTAATGACCCCTGCAGTATTTTTAACATAAATAAAAAAGCACTTCATTATGACCAAATGAAACATTTCCATCAATGACCCTTTCAGTAGTTTGTCCTTGCATGCACAAGCATGTTAAGTACTTCACTGACATCAAAATGAAACATTTGCTCTAAAGACCACTTCAGCAGTTTGTCCATGTATGCACAATTCACTGATATCAAAATAATCCCCCAAAGAACTCTTCAGTAGTTTGTCTATGTATGCATAAAGATGTCACTGACATCAAAATGAAACAATTCCCCCAAAGACCACTTTAGTAGTTTGCCCATGTATGAACAAGCAGGCTATTAACATCACAATTAATAAATTCCCAAAATGACCCCTACAGTACTTTGCCATCTATGCACACTCACATATACATAAACTCACACACACACACTTTAAGTACTTACCTTCCTCCACATCCTGGCAGTAGCACACATAGTGTCTGAAAGAAAAATACTTTGAAATGCATAACTAAATAAATAAATAAATAAATACAACTTCTGCACTTCCTCTTCCACATTAACTACTTCCTTCTTTCTGGCTCACTACCTCAGTCACATTATGCATCAGTCTGGTGAGTTGCTCATTGAGCTATGCTTCTGTCACTGCCCAGTGCTGCCAATCAAACATGATTGATGTTTGGGAATTCTAATGCCAAGCTGGTTTCAAAACAGCCCAGTAATTATAATAAGCAGAATGTTTTGTGTGTCTGATCTCCTCAGAACTCCTTGATCCAAGGAAGTGTAACACTACAGAAAGTGAACTATTATTTTTAATTTATAAATAATAGTTGTTTTTCTAACTTAGCACATTTTTTCTTCTCTTTTTAGTATGTGTGTGTGTGTGTGTGGGGGGGGGGGGGGTTGCTTCCCAGCAACCAGTACCATGAGAGTACCCTGACAAAAGGGCTCTGGCAGGCTATGTAAGCAGATGACTGCAAGCTATGAGCAGTCATTGAATCCTCAAATGACTTAGCCATCCTGCAGGATGATTTGTCACAAATAAATAGCTGGTGTGAAAATCAGAGACTGAAACTAAATGCTAAACATGCCTTATCATATCCTTTGGGAAGCCATCTACCACAGGAAACTACCACACTGACAAATGACCGTAAGAGATGACACAGTTCTTTAGAATTTGGGAACTTATGTGGACAGTGACCTAACTTTCAACAAAATGTGCCCAGAGTTTTAAGAATGTTCTTCTGTATTGTACAGCTTATAAACAAAGGAACTGTGTCTAGATGTAGGGATATGACTGCCCTACTTTACTCAGCGCTCATTAGGCTAATCATTGAGTACAATGCTCCCTGTGACATGTCTCTTTCCAGACACATTCAACAACTTGAATGCCCACCAGCGATTCTTTACTAGAAATATACAAGGCCTAAACAATATGCCTTAAATGGACTAGCTCATAGCCATACCACTATATTATTCTTCCTTCAAAATGTTAAGAGATGACCTGTGTGTGGTGTACAAGATATCCGCTTATTCAATACTGATGGATTTACTGCATATTAGCAAGTTAACTGGCATCAGAAATACTCAGTCTAGGGATCTAAACCTCTTCTGCAAGATCAGCAAAATAGTGTGGAAGGACAGACATCTAGCAGAGGATACTGTTGCTGTGGAATAAACTCCCAATAAACAAAGGTCATCCCTGCCCAAATTCAATTGTAACTTGGATCTATGGATGGGAAACAAAAAAAGTTCCCCCGTGACCACCCCTTGTACCACTAATGGACAGAAGCAGCTCCTAAATGTATTATCCCATGCATGGATCTCCATCAAATTATCTATGGTACGATCTTAGTTATTCTCATAAGGAGTAATATATAATTATTGACCATGGGATGGATAAGGCCAATCTAATACCAAATGGGCTAGGTTAATTCATGCACCAAAAGGGAAACTGGTTAGATATAAAAAGGCCTGTAGGGGTAGCTAGCCTAGAACTTACCTACAAAACTAAATGCCTGAACCTATTTGGCACATACCCTTTATCTCCATTATCTGTTGTGAGCATTTCCAAAATGTTCTTTATAAGGATCTATAGGTCTGTCCTTTGCTGCTAACTTTGACATTCTCATCTAAATCCTTTCCCCATGACAACTACTGTGCTGGAAGTGCATCACAGTTATCTACAGAAATTGAGAAGTACTGGTGTACTTCTTTATGTGAAAACTAGTAAGAAGTATTTAGAGACTGTCCACATTTCATTGACCATCCAGATTTGCCGGGATCTTTACTATTTTTAAATTGTTTACTTCTTTCTTTGAATTGCAGTGAAAACCATGTGGTTCAAACAGACCTAAAGTTTGGGAATAACTTCTGAAAATGACCCAGTGTTACTTTTAGAGAGAAAATTCTCATTAGTAACTCCAAGTAGATGGATATATTTATTGAACTGGAATTCCTTTTCATGAAACAGTTGCTTAATGTGTGCAAACTCTCTTCTCTATGTACTCAGTGGACTAGAATAGTCAACTGGAACCATTCTCTCGGTGCATAGTTCAATATGAAGCCCAGTCTTACTGCAGGCATGAAAGTTCTTAATTTTGTTTTAGTTTTTGGTGTATTTTTTTTAAGTTGTGAACTATCTTGCAGCATTTTTGTGGAGTGCAGATAGACACATTACATGCCCTCTTTAACTTCCCAATCTAAATCTACCACTGAAATAATAAACATGACTAATATCTGATTGCCAGGAAAAAAACCCTGTGGAACAAATGCATTTATGGGGGAGTCATCTTATTTTTTTAGTACACAGTGTCGTGCACAGGTGACATGACTTCCAATGCCGTCTGCATCACTAATGCTATTTTACAACTCCTGAGAATATGTTTAACATTTGAATCCTTCTGCGTATTGAGGCTTAGCATCAGACACCTCCGCTACTTCACTTTATAACAGTAGCCACTCCCTGTTTTAAATTGCAGGCCTCTCAAATGTTTCGATTTTGCTTTATATTTTTTGGTCTGTTCCTCATAAAATTTTTGGTTTTCTGGAAAATCATTGCATATTGAAGTCACTAAATAATGACAGACATTTTTGTTTCAGACTTCATAGCCTTCGGAAAATGCACGTCAATGCAAACCCTATTATTCTAACAACTTTCTAAGTTTGTAAGAGCAATATTCAAAATCTGTCCCTATTTTTGGGCCTTTGTCTCCCCCGCAAATTATTTTTGCCTCTATCCAGATTTCTTGTACTAGGATGTTGATAGCTTGTAAATAACAGACTGTACTCAGGGGAACAATTCTGCAATTATAAGACCATAAACAACCGATACAGTAACTTTAGACTGCAAAGTCATGGGATTATTCCTATTCAGTATGACTACCAGCTAAATTTTCCAATGAAAATAGGGTATGCATAGTGTGATTAACCTGGTCAATTAAATAACATAATTAAAAAAAAAAAAAAACAAATTCTATTAAATATGTTGCCTTTTCTGATAGATAAAATGTCTTTTTGCAGTGAGTCCCTTTTAGTTTAGACCTATATGAATATGTCTTTCATCATGTCTGGTAGCAATGTATGTGGGGCATATCAATCCATCAATCCAGCTATCCTCAACCCCTTTTTTCATTTTTGCACATGGGGTTGGGGTGTCACTTCAACAGAGACAAACATCTAAAGCCAAGGTTCAGACTGTTGTGTGGCTAGCCCTACCACAGATGTGAGTCAGATATTTTCTGTTAATTTCCCTGATATTTTCTGTTAAATTTCCTGTCTGTAGATGGCAACAGTCTATGAATCTATGAATCTATGAAAACATAATCAAAATACAGATGAAGAACATCCTAAATATTTATCCAGAAACTGACTCAGAGATCATGTATTTACAACTTCTACATATGCACTTTGGATTTCTAGTAGAAACTGTAATCATTTATGCCCAATTACAAGTTAAGAAGGAAGACACAATCTGAATGATGTACAAAATTAAGAACATTATATGCCTTCTACAATATATTAAGAAGTACTCTCTTGCATTATTTATCTGTGTTCTTACTTATTAAATTTAGTCCCAGTGGTTGGATATATTTAATCAAGAATATATTTTGAATAGTTTATTTGTGAGAAGCTCAGTTGGCTCTATTATTCTAGGTAATAGTGACTTTTGCACGTACACCCTTGTCAACAACAAAAACGAGACCAAGAAAGCCAGTGTTACCAGTTTATTCAACATACAAAACAGAACTTAAATACTTCATCAACCATCATAGTAACTGATAAACATCAATAAGATCTGTACAGGCACATGAAGGGCAGCATTGAACTGCTCACCAGAACTTAAAACAGCAACACTAACACAACCTCTTGCTCTGGTAATCCATGCTAGCCTGAGTAAGGTACCATCATCCACTCCAATTTGAACTTAATCCATTCCAAAAAGACAGGGGGGATAGAGGGGTATCTCCGTTACTTTTATTAATGCTGTCTCACTATGTTAAACCCATTTAACATAGCGAAACAGCTTGTAATAAGCAATGGAGATCTTGCTTTCTCCGTTGCTTTTTCAAAACTGTCTCGCTATGTTAAATGGGTTTAACATAGCGAGACAGCTTTAAAAAAGCAACAGAGATTCTCCATTCTTTTTTTAAAACTGTCTCGCTATGTTAAACCCATTTAACATAGCGAAACAATTTGTAAAAAGCAATGGAGATCTTGCTTTCTCTGTTGCTTTTTTCAAAACTGTCTCGCTATGTTAAACCCATTTAACATAGCGAAACAGTTTGTAAAAAGCAACAGAGATTCTCCATTGCTTTTTTTAAAACTGTCTCGCTATGTTAAACCCATTTAACATAGCGAAACAGTTTGTAAAAAGCAACGGAGATCTTGCTTTCTCCATTGCCTTTGCCCACAGCTCTGATGTACTGCGTAGGCATATGCATGCGCAGTACATCAGAACTGCCGCAGAATACCAGACAGCTGCGGAAGGGCAGCAAGGAGGCATTATACAATGCCATTATTTAAGAAAAGTAATTATTTTTTTCTTAAATAATGTCATTGTATAATAGCAATAACCCACTTCTGGGTGTGGGTAATGCTGGATTTACCCACGGTTGGCTTTGTTTGGCCACTCAGGCTTCGCCCTCGTGACCAAACTACACCAACCATGGGTAAATCCAGCATTACCCACACCCAGGCATGGGTTATTGCTATAATGTCTACTTTGCTGTCCCTGACTGCCCTCAAAAAGACAACTGAACCATAGCATTTCACCCCCCCCCCCATCCTCTATTACAACTAGCTTCTACTACTGTAGGCCTGAACTATCCAACTGACCTACCCTTCTAGAAGTATCCTTACACCAACAAACCAAAGCACCATTGGCAAGTCCACACACTGCACATGAATGCACAAAATGGCAGCTAGTCCATATGTATTTACCAAATTTAGAAGCCCAACAACTACTGGCTTTATATTCAGTCTCACCTAAACTCATTCAACACCCTACCTTATCCACCATAGTACCTAGCCAAGTATCAGCATGTCTTGACACCCATTTCAACATTTTATCCACTGCTGTAAATTTCTTAAAATGCTTCTCATACCATAACCATGCACTTCCCTCTCAACTGCTGTGCCTCCCTAATCATGATAAAACATGCCAACAAGGGTAATTATTGCAAAACATCTTTCTCTAAGACCACCACAATACAATAAACAAAACCAAAGACTCGATTGTCTCAGGTTCTAACTCTAAATTTCCTTAACTTTTCTTCCCTAATGCTGCTAAAGCCACAGCTAAATTCTTAACTTCTGGAGCTTCAGCCACAGCCAAGTGCTGAACTCTATCTGTGTCAATTACCTCGGTTACATCTACATATTCTCCTCTCCAAATTTCTTGATAGATAAAGTGATATGTGATGTCAAAAACAGACCAGATGCCTTTTGTGATGAAGACTGTGTCCTCATCACATCACTAGGTAATTCCCTAGTCAATATAATGTCCAAGACTAATGGAAACACCAGCACAACTAATTGGTCCAGCACAGAATGACCTTCATCTATTCCTACATCTTGAGCCTGCACCAACATGTCCCCAGCTGATGTGTCAGCTATTGTCTGTGATCCACCCCCTGCTCCTAACAAATCCCGCTGCCTTGCCCTGTCAGCCTAACTCAACTCATTCAGGAACCCTAACAACTTGATATCTGAATCAACAACTGACTCTTCCAGACACAGAACTGATGAAAATCTGTCCAGCTCATACCCCTTCAAATAGAAAACTCCTGAAATTCTATCATCCTTCCTCCCCATATGACTCATGTGACCCAGATCTGCCTCAGGTTGTTGTCCCTCTGTATCTCTTGGCAGTGGGTGATCACCTGCTACCACCTCTAAGAATAAAGCCTTGTCTTTGGCAACTATTTTTGCCTAATGATCTTTCAATGCAACTACAACCACCATTCTAAAGGAAACAAAAACACTATGTTAGAAAATGTTGGCTGAAAAAAATACTCAGCAAATAGGTTTGCCCTCCAACATCCCTAATTATGCTTTCTATCTCCTCTTAAATTCCACCAACAAGGGTCACCTCACACAGAGTAACCACACTTTCCATAATATTAAGAGTCATCACACCATTAATTACAGACCATTAATTACTGCCAAATGTAAATCATTAAGTAGACGTACCAACCAAAAACATCTTTTCCAGCCTTAAAGGATGTACTGGTATTAAAACAGGATAAAGAATCAACAAACAGTATTCCCAAACTGTAGACAAAACACTTTGTTTCTGCTGGCTGCACTCCCTTCCCCAGTTTCATAACCCCAGATCAGCTTGCTTTTCCCTAAACCTTCTCATCTCAGAATAGAAGCACTACCTCCAAAATGTGAAAACCCGTTCATAAAATCTCCTCAGAGAGCTAGGATGTGTGATTTAAACTTATACGTTAACTAACATTACCTTGCTACTGCATTAATGAATTAACAGCAAACACATCTTCAGCCTAACTATATGCGAGCCCCTTCTCATTGTCAGCAATACTAGCCATGAACTCAACTATACTACCAAGTCATACTACCACATTAAAGCAGCATAAAACTGCTGACAACCCACATGAAGTTGACAAAACTGCAGTCTTGATATGACTGTTCCAGGTAACTTTAAAGCACCACTAAAGTTTATGCCATCTTTTATATATATATATATATATATATATATATATATATATATATATAGATCTCTCTCTCTCTCTCTCTCTCTCTCTATATATATATATACATATATATATATATATATATATATAAACACACACACACATGCACACACACACACACACACACACACACACACACACACACACACACACACACATGCATTTATTTCTAAATATCAAAATTCCACAATAATGAAGACCAGAATATGGAGATGAAAATCATGAAACTGAAAATTCCAAACCATGTAAGTATTCTCAGGGCAAACAAACACTTACTCAACACAACATCAAAACACATCACACTGTCTAAAATCCTCCTAAGTGCAAGGCTATGCTACACCCTATCTAACTATATATACCAACTCTGGGATCACACTACACTGGAGAAAGGGCAAAATTCCCCATGTTGCCCCCCTCTTTACCAACTAGTTCAAGGGATTTGACATTTAACTTGCTAAACCTCCAAAACCCTGACAAACATTAAAGCAACATCACTACTATTGTCTAACTGCAGTGAAAGTCGGTGCCAACTTCTCTTCTTATTTAGTAATTCTGATAGCCCGACACCCTGAGCACTAACACAAAGTGGCCCAATAAGAGCCTAGACAAGCCCGAATACCAAGAAATAGCTGCCTGCATAGAATCCAAAGCCTCACAACCTAGAAACCCTTTATGCTTCTACAACATAGCATAGTAAAATAACAGTAATTAACCTATGAAATCTTACACTGCCAATAAATAACAAAACAACCTGTAAAATTAACAGGTAAATCTACATTTCCCAGGAATGATAATGACCATACAATGCTCACTCTGCAACAAAACAACCTACTCGACTTCACTGGTCCCTTGGCTATAGGTGTTTAAAACACTGTTTGCATTTGCAGACCTGCACCAAAAGAGGCTTGACCCCTTTCCACCTATCCTTATATAATCCCCCTTCCCTATCTAATCACATCCTAATCCCACCTTACTTCACTTCCGCCCATCCTTACTGCCACAAATAAATCTGCTTGATCGCAATCTAAATTTCTGAAGCTGATTTTTTGGGGGTGACAAAACCACCCATGTAAGTTTTTTTCTCTGCCAGTCTTTTCTAATACATTTCATTTTATCTATTTTTTCATCTGAGCAGCCAGTTTTGTACTTCAGCATTGATAAACCAGTGGTTGTTAATAAGGCAGGCAACTTTCAGCTTAGAATATCTAAATCCATATATCTATATCTAAATATATATGTGTATATATATATATATATATATATATATATATATATATATATATATATATATATATATATACACATATACACACACACACACACACACACACACACACACACACACACACACATATATATATATATATATATATATAGACACACACATACACAAGTAGAGTTTTGAGTTACTGAGAAATTATTTTTTTTTAAAGACTTGATCACTTAAGTGGCTCATCAGTTCACTGGGTTGCAGTTATATATTGGTCAAATGCAAAATAGAGATGACCCCTGTGTAGACAATATAATGTCAATACTGCAATATTTTCCCAAATTCTTCAGAAGAAGTCAGTTGATTTATGCTGATGAAAGTGCTTAATAAAGTTATTTGGTCACGTATGGGAAGGTGTCCTTGGCTTTGATTTCATTTGGAATGTACTTGTGCCATGTACCTGTTTTTTTTTGCAGTATACAAAAGCAGCAACAAAGATATTTGAAGAGAAATACAGGCAAAAGCACCCAGGCATAGAAAATTCACCATACAAAAATAAACAAATGGGAAAGTAGAAGAGAGGTTAGTATGGAAGAAGTTAAACAAACATAAACTGAAGTCATGGGTAATTTACAAAGTGAAGGATTTAGTGTAAAAAATCCAACACAGGTAATGTCATAGAAAAATGAGTCCCCAGGTTAAGGAGAAATGAGTGGGGAGGGAGGCATCTGAAGACTTGCCATATTCTGATGCTCTGGAGCCTTTTGTAGAGACTGGTACAAAAGTTTACTTGAAGCTGAACAGAAAGCGAAGGAGCAGGAAACCATGGAACTCTGACAGAGGCTATATTACGGAGTTATGACCCAATGAGTTCCCACACGAAGGAGCTGCAGATAAAGCAGGATGCATCTGAAGAGGATGTGTCACATGAAGGTTTTTGGAACTTTCTGTGGACTGCCCACAAGAAATGAAGAACAAATAAAGTCCTATCAGTCTGGAAGAAAATGATCTAAAGAAGAAGCAGCTTGATTTAATAGACATGGATAGACATATTAAGATTATGAAAGAAACAGATAGAAAAAAATAAGACAAAAATGTTATAACTTTGGTAAAACAGATGAACACAGTAATTAGGGCAATTAAGAGAAATTCTTGTGATATAACAGAAATAAATAGATTAATGTGCAGCTAAATTATTAGCAGATAGTCTTACCACAAAAACAAAGAGTAATAAGGGAAAGGAAGTGAAGAAACACAGTGAGAGCATGGAAGCATCTAACAAAGAGCACTATACTATAAAGCAATTAAGGATAGAAGTATCCCTATTAGAAGAATATAGAAGAGGGAACAGGTCTTGAAAAGTACCCAGAAAGATTGACTGGGTAAAAATAAGTCACATTATCAAACAGACCAGGATCTATCATGCACTATTGGAAATAATCAGCTAAAAATATCAGCACAGGCAGAAACACTTAGAAGATATGCAGGTAAATATAAACAAAATGTAAAAAATAAACAACTCACTAAAGACATAAAAAGTTTTATAAAGAACTGGGAAACAAAGCAAAAAGAATAAAAATGCCACCAAAAAAGAAGAACTAGACACATTTTGGGAAAAAAAAATACAAAGACCCCATGAAACATAACAAACATACTGAATGCAGAGAAAAATTAAAAGAAACACTAAAGAGTACTAATGTATAGGATACAAAATGAGATGAAGGAAAGACCAGAGAAACTGAAACAAAATTAAGAAAAACTCCAAACCGGAAAACCCCAGGCCCAGCCACAGTACCTAAGTTTTGGTTGAAAGTATTGACATCTTTAAGCAAATATTTAGCCCTGAAGTACAATGAATTGTATGAGCATCATGAACAGACATCAACCTGGTTAACAACAGGAAAAATGATACTCATCCTTATGAGTTAGCCTGAAAGCCGTCCTAAAAACTATATGCCAATAAATTGCCTTCCAGTGATATACCAATTATATACTAGAACTGATTCAGAGTTTATAGTCATTTAGAAAAGAAAAGTCAGTCGTGGCAACAGAACAAAAGGGTAACAAAAGAATGTCATATGGAATAAAGGATCATTTGTTGCTAAATAAATATAATAGAAAATCTAAGTATGGCATGGATAGATCACAAAAAAGCATTTGAGAGCATCCCCCATTAATGGATAAAGGAATGCTAATATAGACCCTACATTGATCAATTACATTACAGTGACCATAAAACATTGACCAACCTTTTTGCATTTAAGAAAACAACCTTGTTTAATGACTTCTCAACTACGTTTTGTGGATGACTTAAATCTGCATAGTTCATTGGATGATGAGTTGAAAGCACATCTGGAAGTGGTTAAAACTTTGTCAGATGATATAAGAATCTCATTTGGCCTTGATAAATGTGCAAAAGCAACATTTAAAGCAGGAAAACTGCAGCACCAAGAAAATATCATTCTGGGACAGGAATGTGATACAAAACAACCTGAGTAGGAGGGAGTCTATAATTATTTGGGAATTAATGAAGAATCAGCAATAAAATATGAACATTTGTAAATAAAACTCAGTAAAGAATCCTTCAGAAGACTAAAGCTAATACTGAAAACTGCCTTGACATCTACAAATAAAGTCCAAGTTATAAACCAATTTGCTCTTCCTGCTCAAGTTTTCAGTTTTGTGGTCATTGACTGGCCCCAAAAGGTACTGGTTCATTTGGATAGAAAAACAAGAAAAATGTTTTATGCTTATCAAATTATATATAAAAAATAGTGTATACCAAGATTATATGTTCCTAGTTCTGAAGGATATATAGGCCTCCTCAAAACTGATTACATGTATAGATCTGCAGTCATAGGACTGCATACCTATCTACTGACTTTACCAGATCCATAGTGAAAGTTTTAAAATATGAGGAAGAAGTAGTCAAGATGATTTCTCTGCTTAGTTTAGCAGAAACATTTCATTGTGAAGTGGGAATGGTTAGCAAACTAGAAGTAAACAAGAATTAGACAGCAACCGGATGTGTCAAAAAACAAAAGAAAGAATATATGTTGAATGATTGGATAAGAAGAAAAAAATGTGGAAAAGGCATAAATATTGCTTGTAGAAATCTCCTGGAACAACCTTATGTCGATCATGGTTTGATGCATGGTTAATAAGAAGGGAATTGAAACCAAAAGATGAAAGGTAAATAATGGCGTCCCAGAATAGTGGACTATATACATGTTGGTTGACAAAGCCAAGTGAACATGTGGGAGAAACAGACAAATGCAAGTTCTGCAAAAAATTACTGGAAACAGTCGCACTTCTTGTTGCTGGGTGTGATACACTTATGGCAGAAGGCCTGCATACTGAAAGGCATAATAATATGGCAAAACTGTTGCACTGGGGAGCATACAAACACTGCAATATTGAATTAGTTGAAAAGCACTGGAAACATGAATTAGAAAGCATTGTAGAGAATGATGAAGTTTATATAATATGGGATAGCCCATTACCACCAGTTCAAAAAAATAGTTGTGAGAAAATCAGATAGAATAGTCCAGGAAAAAAGACAAAAGTAGCACTGATCACTGAAATTGCTACACCCAGTGATTACACTGTCTTTTGTACAGAAGCAAAGTTATAAAATACCAGAATTCGCAGGCAGAAATGAAAGCAATGTGATAGAAAATAACTAGACAGTTCCCGTATTAGTAGGAACAACAGGTCTAATAAAAAGAATTTACAGTCTTATTTAGATATGCTACTAATACAATTAACTCTGTATAAATTACAGAAGGAGTCAATTCTAAACACATTGCTGGTGGTGCTAAAAGCACTTTTGGCTAGCATCAAAGACTGAAACAATACTAATTTTAATGACATTTAATCTTACCTTGACGTAGAAATGGGGTTTATTACTGTCATGGTATTAGAAACCTAAAATTCTTGGACAAATTAAACCAAAAAAGTTCATACTTTTGGGATCAAACCTCAGGACTATGAGACAGACCCATAGCAAATACTAGAATTCTCACTGTTTTAAACTGTCAAATGCTAGTAGGTTGGTTCTGTTGCATGTGCTAGCATAACTTCTTTATAAAGAGACAGCTCATCTTCAGAGATTTTTGTTAAGATAATTTGTTCTGCATCTGAATCAATTTTATTTTATGTAACATTTGTTAAGCAAGAAAGTCTGACTTGGAACAAGTCAATTTTCAGTGGAGGCCCAGGGAGAAATGCTCCACACACATGTCTTTATAACACGGGAGGAAACTGGAACCCCACACGAATGCAGGGAGGATATGCAGACTCTGCACAGAAGGCCCTGCCAGTAGAGAATCGAACCAGAGAACCTCATGCTGTAAGGCAACAACACTACTGCTGCACGACTGTGCTGTACTGTAATTAACAGCAAGGTTGAAAGGTGGTGTTCTGTTATAGGTCATTTCTCTTTCTTTTATGCAAGGTATTTGATTTTATATTCTCTGCAGCTTGACAAGGCTTTATTTCACATAAAAGGTATTGTATTCCCTATAGGATTTAGTGTTGTGTAGACACTGACACTTCAGTTCTAGAAATCTACATATTTAGAAGGTGTCTCTTGACAAAAGCATATTCCCAGATCAAAACTGAAGTTGTAGTTTTTATACTATTTCTTCAGTAAGCACAGTTGGATGAACTCAGAAGGAGAAATGAAACTGAAAGAACTGTCAGAAATGTGGGTTCCTCCTTTTCCATACACACTAAGGAAAGTTAAATACAACTTTCTGTGGAAAAGCCTGAAAAACTGAAGGTGTGAATGTGTTTGTTTGCATTTGGTTTGAATACTGGCTTAGGTGCTTGACAGCACAGGGGGAAGGATGGATATGTTTGTCCTGAGAGGAGGAGGGAAGAGTGCATACTTTGGGGCACACTTATGTGGTTTCATTTCCCTGGTGTAGACTGTGGAAACAACAGCATTGTTCTTCCAGAGAATGGGCAAAGTGTCCAGCTGGGTGCAGGGGTGGGGAGCAATAGGTGAAAGTACTCTGTGAATAACAGTAAGGCTTTGCTTCAAGACACGTCAGTCTCCTCTTACTGTCATACTACCCAAAGTTTGCTTACATAGATATTAATGTCTTTACCTAAGAATTAGGGATATGTCCAAAAATAATGGCAGGACAAAGGCTCAGATTTAAGCACAATTTCTAACTATGACTTTAATTCAATTTTGAAATTTAACAGACAGAAAGACAATTTATAAATATTACACTAATTTATTAAAAAGTTAACAGAACAACAGCTGTGTTGTCAACATACATTTTTTTAAACAATAGGAAGTGTGACATGTTAAGGTCTGGTATTACTGGTTTACTATAATCCACAATGATTATTTTAGAAAATAGTTAAAACATACAAGGGATAGGGCAAAATATGAGGCAAAATCAGGGACAGTTGAGTGGTATGATACAGCAAATCCAGGGGAGGTGGGAGAGTTCAGTATCCCCAGTGAACACAGAGAGACACCAGGAGAAGCTGATGGTAAGCTGTGAGGAAGTAAAAAAAAAGAAGAAGAGTTCAACAGTGTGAACTAATAATTACAAAATAATTATATGTGTTTCGGCAAGCATGCCTTCTCTGCTTGTTAAATACCACGATGAATATCATCTGAGAGTATAATTTTAAGTGTTAGGTTTATTTCATGGCAGAGATGCAGAAATGCATAATGAAGACGAGTTTGACATAAACAGTACATTTAATATAAACAATATGTAATCTGATCAGACTTCACACCATCAGACTTGCCAAATACTTCATGTCCTTGCCACTCCAAACTGTAAACAAATAAGGAAGTAGTATTTGCTTGCTCTCTGAATTCACGGAATGCCTCTTCCTTTAAAACGTCATCATCATGAATCAGACCATGTTAAGTAAGGCAGGTTATCCATTGCCAGCAAGGCTTTACATTAACTCATAGAGCTAAGGTATTTTTTTGCATCCAGTAATTCCAGTAAGGTTTCACGTGACATGCACTCCACAGTAATATTAGCTTTTATTCTAAAATAGATACTTACATATACTACATGATCCTGTTTTAGAGAACTATATGTGTGTGTGTGTGTGTGTGTGTGTGTGTGTGTGTGTGTGTGTGTGTGTGTGTGTGTGTGTGTATACAGTATATATATATATATATATATATATATATATATATATATATATATATATGTAAATAAATATATATATGGGTCTACTCCTAGTTACTGAATGTTCACTTGTTGCCATGATGAACTTTGCCCTTTTCCCCATTGTAGTGCCCTTTTCCCCATTGTAGTGCAATCTCAGAGCTGCTATTTTAGTTATGAGGGGTATGGGGGGGAGGCGAAGCCTCCCAGTCGGGTGGGTTTAATTTCTTTTCGTTGATGTATTTTCCGTGGTGGCCAAGTGGTTTGTTTCCCAGAGAAAGCTGTTCAGTAGTCTGTGATTTCGCTTAACCGGAGTTTTGCTGAAGTGGAATCAGCAATCTTGGTTTCAAACAAATGACCATTCTGTAAGTAAAAGTAGACCCATATATGTATATGTATATACACACACACACACACACACACACACACACACACACACACAAAAACTATATTTATGAGGTAATCATGCAGTAATATACTCTCTCACTTTGCACATAATGTTATAAATTTTCCATCATATTAACATTTCTATCTTTGTTGATTGTTTGCAGTATTTCTTTGACTTTGTCCTGATTCGGAAGAACCAATAAAGAAGTTGACAAATATTGGGGGTTGATATAATAATTAATGTGTTTACTTTACAGGCACATGATACAGAGGTTAATTCTGACCTATGGAAAGCATAGCTAGCTTAAAATGACCTGATGTATCATTAACATAGTAATCACCAATGAGTCTATGAATCATCTTATTCTTTAACATTTCTCACTTTAAAGTGCTTTGCTGCTATTCTTATATTCATGGTTGCTTCATGGCTACAATATATCCTTTTGTCATTTTACCATAATCTTTTCATGATTTGCAATAATTTTCTCCTCTTTTCTGTTATTTTTTTTTTATTCTATGATGTTCTGTCCCCATGCATTTATCTGTGGCATGTTCTCTGACCTTTGATGTCATATAAGCCATTCCACTATGGCTGTTAAGGCTGTTAGTGCAATGTGTGAAATGATTCTAAGGAATGGGGTGTTTTGTTTCTAGCTACAACAATGATGTCCATGTTGTTTGTTTAACTTCGGATGCTAGAGTTCTAAATCCTTAAAAGAATGGCCCTTATTTGAGCTGAGCAAGAAGTTCAGAAGACAGAGATATTGATATTGATGAAGCTGTGTTTGTTCCTCCATACTGGTGTGAAAGCCATTTGGGAAATCACAAATAATATGGGTTCTGCTATGACATAATACATTTCTTGTGCTGCTGATTACTAAATGATATATATTTTTTTATAATTGTGAATATATTGCTTTCATTTTCTGGTCACACTTAAGTGCACTGTTCTTGGTAATGTTTTGAGTGGCAGCAGTATGTGTCTGGGTAAACTGTTTTTGTTTGGTATGTAGGGGAGAAACTAGTAAATGGTATAGCTCTCTTAGAATATTAGCTATGGATATGATATTAGAAATGAGCATTGTAGTGATACTCACAGACGCTATGGCTCACACATTTGTACATGCACATGTAGTCACACATGTGCACACACACACACACACACACACACACACACACACACACACACACACACACACACACACACACATATGCAGAGTTACTTTTTCGTGAGGGAAAGAAATTTGATACATTATGTAAATTCTTGTGTGTGTAATATGTACTTTTTAAAATTTCTGATTCAAATGTAGTAAGAAACTGAAGGACAGTTATGTAGTGCAGTTTACTAGGGAAGAAAAGGCTTACTCTTTAAAGTATTTGGAGAGTGATAGAGAGAGGGTGGAATGAAGATAGTGTTGAGAGTAGATCATGGAGATAGTTTGTGATGTGCATAGAGGAGTCATGTATGAAGGATGCAGTGGTACTGTGTTCAAGTTATACATGTGTGACAGAAGAACTAGTCAGGGGCATTCTGCAGTGTTGTGGACAGTTGAGAGGTATGCACAGCACAACGAATGTCATTATCTTGGCTTAGGTACCTGAAAATATATAAATGAGTATTTCCACAGAAACAAAGCACACCTTAATGACATTTGTTTTTAAAAAATATAAACTACTACATGCATGAGGTGACTGGCAGTTCAACACACAGAACCTATTTAACCATTGCACAATCTTAACGGTAACTCATTGAAAGATGCTGTTGTGTAAAGTAGTAAATAGTAAAATAGTAAAGACACAGTACAATCTTGATTAGATTAAAACTGAATATGACTGCATTTGCATTGTTTTTATCCTGTCACAGGTGAAACTACAAGTCTCTGAATAACGCCTAACACACTTCAATATTTCTACCTCTTCTCTAGCACTGTTACCTAATATGACATTATTCTATGTGACTGAGTTTAAAAAAACAATAAGCATCAGAATGCCAAAAGAAGTTCTGTTGTGACAGTTTAATGTTGAAGTAAAGAATACCACCAAAGAAAACACACATAACAGTTACTTCTATGGTAAGCGATATGACTATTGCAACACATATAAAACAAAATCACAACATTTAAAAACGTGTGATAAATCACATTAAGCAATTCAATAATGGGATACTGAGTCTCTGCAGTGAAGTATTCCTGTATTTCAAACTGCAATATTACAATCCCCATAGCTACTGCCAGTGATGTTTTTTATTCTATTCTTCACTGTCGGAATGATTATATCTCACTGCCACTTGTTGCTTGCGAAGTTGACTTATAGCTATGTTTTTAATCTCTCAGTTTTGTTGAAACTTATTAACCTTTTCTTTGTATTGTGGAACTTTGTCTAATATGACAATACCAGCTGTGCATCATCATCCTGCTAATACAGATATTATTGTGTGGGCATTATTAATATTTATCACAGAAACTTCATGGCCCATTTAAAATTAAATAAGTCTCTACCTACTTTATTCCAAGATTGACCTGATACTAAATAAACTACTGGCTGTTTTGGTGGATCATTACTATGCCATGATTGCGCACATTACAGTCATGCATTTCTGTCCTTTCTGACATGCCAGGTGAATACATTACATCTCTTCCGCCGTCCTGAATTTAACCATTCCTTGATGTGACATACACAATCTCTCAAACATCTGTTTTTGAATCTGATAAGACTTTACACTCTTGTCAACACTGAACAGCAGTCCTTAGATGCCACTCAGATGTTCATCATTATCATCACTGCTGCAGTAGACATAGCTATATGTGTTATACCCATATAGGATATAACAGCCAGCCAGCTTCAAAAGCTTCATGGCACCTTCGACACTCCCAAATCATCAGCTTGAGCTGAGCTGACTAAAAAGTCAGGCTTGGTTGCCAAGCCCTTTAGAGCTTTCCTGCCACTGAGAAAAATACTCCACTGCAGGCTTTTGAGAATTGACAGTCATCTAATCCTGTGCCATTGCTGAGCAGATAGATTCCCTTCAAGTAAAAATCTTCCACATTACATTTTTTTTAGTTGTGCAAACACATTTTTTTTCTAAAAAAAAAAAAACAAGCACTTTTAAGATACAAGAAGTATTCTTGTTGTCTGTCTTGTGACTTTTATGCATTTTAAATGGGAGCACACATTTTCCTTTTATGGTGAATAGTTGTTAAATGTTTAAAACTAATTTTTCTGCAAAAAAATTTGTTTATTTTATTACTGGAGCAGAGGAAAGTGTTAAGAGTGCCATAAGAGTGTTTTTTTTCTGTGATTTTTTTCTTGAATAAAGTTTTCTTCCTCCTTTCCTGTTTTACAGACTATTGCTGCTAAGCTTCCCTGGGAAACAAGCATAATCTTTGACTTGACCATGGAACAAAGTACTGATCCCTTGGTTGAACCTTATTTAGCCACAAACAGAGAAAGATTGTTAAGCAGCCACTGCCATCACAACAGGCAGGTAATTTTCCTCAGATGCAGGTGAGTGACCCTGTTGTGGCCAAAAGTGATTCCTCAAACCACTCATCTCTTTCTTCAGATCCTTCTGGTGTAGTCCATACAGCCATCATAGACTGAGGTTTACCCATGTTCTCTGCAGCTATTAGTGTCCTCTCACTGTGTAGGGAGCAGGGGCAAGGAATGTGACACTGCTTAGACAGAATGCTGTGCCGATCCCTGGGAAGCTGTTGCCTGCAATACTGGGCCTGCTACAGACAGAAAACTAAATATTTATCTTCTCCTGTGTCGGTTACTCTGGACAAGAGGAATTTATTGGTTTAGGCTCAGAGTCTTTTACAGGTTCATAACTTTTTCTGTAATGTCATTTTTGGTACAAGAAAAAATTGATTCCGTTTTCCCTGATGTGATTCAAGAATTAGAACCTGTAGTGTATTGTGAAGGGACAAATGTATTTTTTTTTCTTCAGATTTCTGATTCAAATTCTGAGGACAGTATAGTATCTTATTCTCCCAATGATGGATTCTCTTCCTCTGAGGCTACTTCTAGGGTGAACAAATGTTTCCTCTCCTATCCCACCAGTTTTATCACCCTTTGCACATGTTTTTGTCACAGCCTGTGCCTATGCCTGTGCCTATGGAAAATAACAGCCTGCTGCTTCTAAGAAAACAGGCAGATTGTATGATGTTCCTCAGTCTTCAGATTTTCATACACCAGTCCTAGACCTGAGCCAATAGATAGAGCTTTATTAAATCTAACTGTTTAACAGTTTGTTAATTCTAATTCTTCTCTTTTTATTTTATTAATTCTAATCCTCTTTTTATTCGGACAGGAAAGACTTTGAAAGTTTTCAGGGAAAAGTGCATGTTTCTGATTCTTTGATTTTTAGAATCCTAAATTGCCAGACTTATATGTTAAAGTTTTTTGAAAGTATGAGAAATGATTAGGCAGCATTTTGCTCTTATGAGGCAAAATGTGCATTGTTTAGTTCAGCTTCTTCTATTTCTCAAGTCACCGCTCATTATTTAAGATGCATTTCTGACTCTGTAGATATTACTACCAGGGCTGCTGCCACAGGAACACTTTTAGGGAGGCTTTGCCTGGAAGCATTCTTAGAACCTTCCATAAGATAACAAAAATGGTTAGAAATTTCATTCTTGAACCTTCTGCAAGGATTATCAAAAGTGTGATAACAGAGGAAAGATTATTCATGGAATCTCTCAGATTTTTACCCTTCTTCTGTAAATTCTCTAAGGGAGACTTTGGCAATAACAAAATAATCAGTCTCAATAGAATGCTGTTAAGCAGACTATTATAAAGCCAAGGTAACGAGGCTCCATAAAGAAAGCAGGATCTTCCCCAAAAACAAAGGACAATCATATAAGTCAGAATGACTACAGGAAGGGCCTTGTTCTCCCATCCTGACAGACCCTTAACTCTTGAAGAAAGTCTGAATCTCCATTTCTCAAATTTGGTAACATTGTTTTAGACAAATCAGTCCTGAGTATGATCCATCTAGGCTACAGATGACAGTGTGAGGAACTTCCTCCCTTTCTGTGGATTTCACATCTGGCATATCAGACTCTTCTCTTCTCTTCCCTCCTATTTTACATTACATGATGTCTCAAGGATTAATGAAGCTTTTCCTCCTCTGTAGTTAGGGCAAGGATTTTACTCAAGAATGCTTTTTATTGCCAAAGAAAGAAACTCTTTGGAAGCCACACATGGATCTTTCTTTCTTAAACCAGTTTGTGATAGAACCCAAGTTCAAAATGCTTTCACTTCACAGCCTGTTACTCCTCCTCCTGCCTCTTTTGCGTTTTCTAGTAACCTTACATTTAGAAGATGCATATCGCCACAGTTCTATTCACCCAGATTTAAGGCATTTCTTAAGGTTTTCTTAGTCTGGATCACATTATCAGTTCATTGCCTTACACTCTCTATCCACTGCTCCAAAATGATCACAAATGTCTTTTTCCTTTGATGGCTCACTGCAGGCTGCAGGCTATCCACATTTTTCCATACTTAGACAATTTGCTTATCTTTGCAGTTTCTTTTTTCGAAATATCATGACTCCCTTTCTCTCTCTCTCTCTCTCTCTGTCTGTCTGTCTGTCTCTTACACAGGCTGGGAATCCAACAGATCATTCAAAAGTCTTTTCTGACTCTGTCTTAACAAGATTGTGTTTCTGGGGTGCCCACTAGATACCTCAGTAGAAACAGTTTTCTTCCACTAAAAAAATATATATATATCTATATTTAGA
The DNA here is from genome assembly GCF_019279795.1 of Protopterus annectens. Classification (NCBI taxonomy): domain Eukaryota; kingdom Metazoa; phylum Chordata; order Ceratodontiformes; family Protopteridae; genus Protopterus; species Protopterus annectens. The sequence continues at coordinate 1,231,728,769 of NC_056731.1, read as the reverse complement.
TCTAATCCATGACGTCTTCACTCAGACTTCTGCTCAGCAAGGTTTCTGGGTTTCATGATATTCATGATTGTCATGATACCACTTACATGACTCTACATGAGAAAGATACAATGGTAATGGGATTTGCAAAAAGGGAAATTACATTTCTCAGTATCCAGGTTTCTCATTCTCCCTTCCTGCTCTAAACTAGTCTGTCACAAGAGAAACCTCAGAATTTGTCTGGGGAGCAGTGTGAAAGGGCATAAGAGAACATGGTGTTTGGGACAAAAACAGTTCAAAACACATAAACATAAAAGAGATGGTAGCCATAATAAAAGTTCTGAACTCATTCACTCAATCATCTGTGGTCCATGGGACATCTTCAGGTGTTTACAGACAATACTACAGTGATTTAGTACATAAACAAGCATGGGGGAATCAAACCTTACCCTGTTTTTAGACTGGCCATGTTAGCATGGGATAGAGCTTCACAGTGCAATCCCACTGAACAGGTATCCTTCATTCTATCAGAGTAAAATTGTATGGTCTACAGGCAGAGCAGAGCAGGACCAGGGCAGACCCTCACAAATGGAAACTGAATTGGGGGTCTTCCAAGATTTGATCCATCTGTGGGGAATTCCTCATTTAGACATGTTTTGCCTCTTCTCCAAACAATGAGTTGCTCTAATCCCTATTCTATCCCTAAAGTGGTATTCAAGTTTCTCTTAAGCCAATCTATCTTCCTGTTTTCTATCCAGAACCCAAAAATGAGGGAGAAAGGATACTTCATACCTTGGATGTACACAGACACCTCAGGTACTATCTTCACAGAACAAAATCATTTAAATCTTCTGATCAGTTGTTCATTTTTGTGAAGGTAAGAAGAGACAACCTTTGTCAAAGCAGACTATTTTTCACTGTCGTAGTAGCTGCTCCCTCCCTGAATTCTCCTTGATATTTTTTTCATTTTTTTATGCCAGAGTGTGGACATTATTTTTTTCTTTTTCAACAATAACCTCTCAGGACTTAAGCTTCCTCACTCCACTGACATGAAAGGTCTGGAGGGCTTGATGCCCAAACCTGCTTTTTTGTCACCTCGCCTCACCTCAAGATGACTAATGTTTATTGCATGGGGGGGTGCCCTAAAGCTTTGGAAACTATCTGGCTGTTATATCCTATACAGCTAAGGTTGCTACAGTAGTGATCATTTGAACATGAAGTGTTTGGGTAAGTTTGCTTCCTCAGCTGTTCTCTCCTTCCTGAATGAATGAAATGCAAGATTATATTTCTTTTCATACAGATGAGTTTTGCTTTGTTTTGCTCTGGCCACCCTCTCAATGTGTCTCCTTTCAGAAACTGTAATTCTATGTATACATCTGTACATCTCTTTAATTCTTTTTTCTTTTTTTAATCATTGATAACTGCAGTACCAGCCAATAAAACTGTAGTTCTCCAAGCAAATTTGTATTCAGTTCTACTAAATATGTTTTTTCCCAGCATATCCACTATATGTGTCTCCTTTGCTATTCTGTACTCCAGACTCATATTATACTGAGCAGATTATATAGCATCCTTTGTAATATCAGATGTGTTTTGTATAATGATATTCTAAATATATTTTTGTGAAAAATTATAAACTGCCTCTGCTTGTACTTTTTTCCCATAAATATATTTATGGAATTTCTCAAATGTGCATACTGCACCTATCAGCATTTTAATATTCTAATTTTTATACCAATCTCTCTTGCATCTCATAGCAAAGCAACTAGCTTTTTTAATGCATCTGTTTCTGCTTTTATTTTCTTGACAATTTCAAAACATTTCTTGTTCAGGCTATAACTTGTAACATGTTTCTTTGAATGCTGCAAATCACAAGTGAGCACATGTTATAAATTCCAGTAACAAATAAATACTGTCTAAGGTGAACAATTTCCACTTTAATCAGTGAATTCAAAGACTAACATTAACAGGAGTAAATTATTTTTGCACTTTGTGAGCACACACTCTTGTTAACTAGACCATCAGAGTCAAGTTTTATTGCACCTCACAATGGTTGGGGGGGGGGGGGATCTAACCAAATACTGCGACTTTGGTCTTAGAGTATATTGCAAAAATTTAGGATCATAGTCCCATCATTTTGAAGACTGCACCTGCAGTTATTTCAGACATTCATAGTAAACCATTGCATGTTCCTCAGTTGTTCCCAGAAAGCCTCATTATGCCTGTTTGACTTCTGCCTTTACCATCTGCATTATTGCTCTGACTTTCTCTGATCCCTTCTTCTGTCCTTGAGATATCAAAGTATGAACAATATACATCAGACTTGTCATTCTTATTTCTGACTTCATCTTATTTGATTTAAAATTATATTAGCTCAGTCTGCTCAGTAGGTGTACCAGTCATTGTTCTTTTAAATCTTGCATCCAGCTCCACATTAACAGATCATCAATTATGTTTACAACTCCTTTAATATATTCAGTTACTTGAGCAGTCATTTTTGAAATACTTCTAGCACTGATGAGATACCAAACAGTTATGGAGACTATACCTTCCCAATAACGTCTATAAAATTTGAACCTCTCATAAGTCCTCTATTAAAGCACCCTGTTTTTTTATAGTAATAAAAAAAAAACTTAACTTTTGGCATAGCTGACACTGCTTTCTCAACCATGAGCAACGAGCAATGGTTCCCTTTAATCACCTGTCCTGCTTCACATAAGTTTTTACATAGTTACTCATTTTGTTGGATCTACTGTTAACTGTTACTGCTTGTTAATGACACCTACACTTTCAACTGCCTAAAGCTTCTATTTAGCCCTAATCCTTTTAGTCCCCTGTCTTCCTCATGGGGCATTCATAATTAGCAATGTGTCTGAAACAATCTGAATATCAGCTTCCTGAGCATGTAAGCAACTCTCTATAATCCAGAAACATGTCTTTACTACAGTCTTATACAGGATTTGTGATGCCTCTTAGACTGAGCAGTTGATTATATACACATTGAAACGGTTCTTGTACACTGTAAACACATTTCAGTTTTCCAACTTATCTCAAGGCAAACAACACAAAATATTTGGTCAATTACTGTCTCTCATAGTCATGAGTACTATCTGAAAGTGGACAGTATGTTATTTATTGAATCTTAATTACATTTTTCTTAAGAAGTGGGGACAGAAAAAAAAACAATCTGTTTGTCATCAATGCAGACCTAAAAAGTCCTCCAACAAATTGACTGCAAAACCAATGAGTTTCATAAATAAAAACACATATGGATTTTGTACTCTGAAGACCTATTTTTGCTCCAGAGGGATAAACCAGGATAAATTATATCATAAATGTGAAAAAGGACCTTTTCATCCATTATACCTCCTTAGTCTCCCTTCTTCACTTACTTCCTTACTGCTATCTAACTCTCTTCCTTTGCTTTCACTCTGAATTTACTATAAGCCTGTTTTTCCCCTCACTTCGTATTGCAGTTCCTATTTATATTATATTAGCTTACCTTTAATTTCTCTACAAACTGTCTAAAAAGTCTCTAAATACTAAATGATTGGCATACACCTTGTATTGATTCTTAATCAGTTTTTATATTATGTCTAATTTGATATAATTATTTAAACTGCAGATGTTGTTTTATTTTTGAAGATTGTAAAATTATTGTTTTTAAACTGTTTTGTAATAATTTGGAGCTATTTTTCTCAGGCCACCATTGAAAATGGACTTCTAAACAGTTGACATTTACCAGTAACCAAATGTCAATAAATAAATAAATAAATAAATAAATAAATAAGTATAAGGTATTCACCCCTTTATCTCATGCCCCACGATACCTTGGGTATGTAGTATTATCTATTCAATACATGCTTCATCGTTTCAGTCTGTGTGTGTGTGTGTGTGTGTGTGTGTGTGTGTGTGTGTGTGTGTGTGTGTGTGTCTGTGTGTGTCTGTGTGTGTGTGTGTGTGTGTGTGTGTGTGTGTGTGTGTGTGTGTGTGTGTGTGTGTGTGTCTGTCTATTAGTTGATTTTTAAGAAATTCAACATTCATCTGGTGAAGACCATATGATCGAGTTTTTTTTTTTGAAAACTTTAAGCTTTTGAATGGAGATCATGGTACAGTGCAGATTCAGAAATTTACCATTTTCCTCACTGTGGTACGATCTTGGAGTTGGAATATATAACATGCAGCAGGTGTGGTAGGTGCAGGGGAGCTTGATATGTTCAATATCGCAAACGTTAATATTATGTATCTATGTAACTTAGTGCTGGAGCTTTTCTCACTGGGTCTCCGCTGAAAACGGACTATGTGCCCAGTCGGATAATACCTGGTAATCAAATGTAATAAATAAAAACAAATAATAAATAAAAACATAAAAAAGGTAGATTTTTTTGTGTTTTTTGTGGACTTTTTTGATGTTTGAGTTTTCTGAAACTCGATCATATGGTCTCAAGTATATAAATTTCAACTTTCTGCAAACTTAATCATCTGTCATAGACACACACACACACACACACACACACACACACACACACACACACACACACATATATATATATATATATATATATATATATATATGTGTGTGTGTGTGTGTGTGTGTGTGTGTTTATATTCTATTAGCATGTATATATTCTATTATCGACATAGCATTCTATAGCTATGTCAAGAATCTCAATGGCAACACTCAGATCTTCTCTGAGTTACAGCACAATGGCACTAAATATACAGACCAAACTGATATTGCCAACATCCTGGCAGATAGGTTCAGTGCTAACTTTACCCCCCTCTCACCCACCCTAAAGAGCCGATTTCTATACCAGAAGAATGTAAAGTTCCTGTAATCATGGCTGCACAGGTAAAAGCCACACTCTCCAAAGCCAAGAACACAGCATCCATGGGACCAGACAACATCCAAATCTGCATTCTACACGAACTACAGAATGAACTGGCACCCCACCTACGTACCATGTTCAATCATAGCCTCACCTCAGGCTTTGTGGCCACTGAATGGCGCACAGTGATGGTTATCCCACTCCAGAAGGGGGGACCCACTACAGACCTCGGGAACTAGAGCCCCATTAGCCTGACGAGCCTGGTCTGCAAGGCCATGGAACATATCATCATGGAACTTATAAACAAAGACATTGGTAATCTCCAAACTCTGGACCCCACCCAGTTCGGGTTTGTAAAAGGCAGATCATGTCTCCTAAACCTGATATACTTCTTTGAAGCAGTCACCAAAGCCTTAGACGAGGGTAAGGTGGTTCACACAGCCTATCTAGATCTTGTCAAGGCTTTCGACACCATCCCCCACTCTGGAATTATAGATAAACTCACTAAACTAGGTATAAATCCCTATGTCACAAGATGGGTTGCCAACTGGCTCACTGACAGAACCCACACTGTGAAAGTAGCAGACTCCAAATTTGACTTCAGACCAGTGACAAGTGGAGTGCCACAGGGTTCAGTCCTGGGTCCTCTCCTGTTTGGTATCTACTTCTCTGAAGTACAGGCTGACACAGAAGGTCTTTCTGCAAACTAGGAGCCCTAATCAAAACTCCTAACAATGTGGACATCCTACAAAAGGGCATCACTGAGACAGATGCCTGGTGTCAAAGCCATGGCCTCAAGCTCAATTCCAAAAAGTGCATTGTCATCCCCTTTGGTAAAAACTCTGTACCCATGAACTACAACATAGGCGGTAGTATACTTAACACCGAAAGTATGTTAAGAAACCTTGGGACACAGGTGGACAGTAGTTTCTCCTTTGATAATCACATTGCCACAGTAGTCAGGAAATCCTTCTACATGGCACACCTCATCACAAAAGGTTTCTCATCCAGAAAGGTCATTGTTCCCCTCTACTCAGCACTCATTGGACCCATTATAGAGTGCAATGCCCCTTTTGGTATATACCTCACAAGACATCTACAACAACAGGAAAGGCCGCAGAAATACCTCACAAAAAGGATTACTGGTCTCAAACAGATGCCCTACGCAGACCATCTCGAAAAACTCCAGCTTTACTCCGTCGTATATCGCCTACTCAGAGGTGATCTCTGCCTAACATACAAAGCTATGTCAAACCCAGAGCTGTTGGACATGCTCCACTAAAAGAAATCCCAATCCCTCCGAGCTACACGCTCTAGGGACCTAAACCTTGTCACCACAATAAACAGAACATGCCGGAGGGATAGATTCCTGTCCCAGTGACTTCCCATACTCTGGAATAAACTATATCAAACAAAGCTCCTCATTAGCACTCTTCAAGAAAAATCTTGATGATTGGTTGGGAAATAGGAAATTCACCCCGGGGATCACTCCTGTGGCTCTGCTCGACAGTGGCACAGGAAAATAATTTTCTTCGGTGGCAAAAGCCAGGGTACCTTTTTGGCTGGGTTTGTATAGGCCCTAGGGCCAATAGTCTAGTACCTACCTATGAAACTACCTGTGAACTTATGTATAAATATATATATATATATATATATATATATATATATATATATATATATATATAAAGTGAAAAGTTTTTCTTAGTTTTGTTTGGATTTATTTTATGATGTCGAGTTTTCGAAAGTTCGATCATATGGTCTCGGCCATGTGAAATCCAATCTTTATGAAATTCGGCATTATAAAGTGAATATATATATCTATATCTATATATATATATATCTATATCTATATCTATATATATATATATATATATATATATATATATATATATATAGTTCTCCTTCAAAACATCTAAAATCATAACATCAAAACCATAACATCTAAAACTCATATCATCGCATTTCATAACATCTAAAATGTGCATCACATCACACACTACAAATCACATGAAAATAACATT
>NC_056731.1:1231704440-1231719440 GCF_019279795.1 Protopterus annectens | reverse complement strand
ACTGGGATAGTCCAATTGGAGCCATGTCCATTTTCAGTGGAGGCCCGGGGAGATAAGCTCCAAGTTATCAGATACAATAATATAAGTAAAACAAGAGTACACAAGTAGTATTACCAAAGAATACATAGGCAGACATGAGATACACCTGGTTATAGTCATATATATATATATGTATGGTTCTACTTTAAATAATCGAAGAACTAAAACACCAACTCACTCAACAGCGAGATGACAAAAATGAAACATTCAAAATAAGCATTCGTAACATTTAATTAATATGATTGTTTGATAAAGTCAATACTAGAGTCTAACTGGCCTTTATTTATTGTGGCTTCTTTTATACAGTCTGTATTGAACTTTAATTCCTGGTAAGACACACACACACACACACACACACACACACACACACACATATATATATATATATATATATATATATATATATATATATAATGTATATTTTTTCATTAATTTCAAAATTGGTATGCACTTTGAACTCAAGCATTGAAGAATTTAACATAAAACACAGCATGCTTGTTTCGATTACTTTACACTCAAAAGACGATTGATTAGTTACTTAAACCCACACTAATGTTACACCATTCTCCCTCCTTTTCATCCCCTTTCCCCATCTCCTTTTCTTTTTTACCCCCCTCTTTTCCTTCCCTTCCTTTCTTTCCTCCCCCCTCCCCCCCTTTCTTCCTCCCCCTCCCCCTCCCTTCTCGCCCTTCTTTCCCTTTCCCTTTTTCCCATTTCCGTCCTTTCTTTCCTATTTCCAATGCTTTTTGCACTTACAGCCTTTGCTGATCTTTCACATAAGGACAGTCAACTTTTATACATATCCTATATGAGGTTTTATAGAATTTACTATACTGGATATGAATTATGTTATGTTTCAATGATTCCTTTAGCATGTAAATATTTTGAAATGATTAACAAAATGTATTTAACGTAGGACTATATGATCGTTTTCTTCTATATATGAAATGTGTCTAAATGGACACATTGAACTGACCATATATATGGCTTGATGAAAAAAAGTTTGGAGAACAGTCTATAGTATTTTACTAATTATGACCATCTTAAATGGTGAGTCTAATTTTTAATTTGACATAAATTGTTTTTACCCGCCAAAATACTTGTTAATTAGGGCGTGTTTTAGAATATAAAGAGAACATTCACTTCAGTTTAATGTAACCTGATGAAGCGCACTAGTTAGGTGCGTGAAAGCGCTTGTTCTGTTATAAAATAAAATAAGTTTGCTGTTTTATCCATCGTGGTGGTTCCAGTGATTTGTCGGATTATTCTACTTCATTTTTCGCTGGTATCTTTGGATGGTCGTGCTGGGTTTGGTGCTATTGGTCTCAGTTTGTTTGCTTTTGTTCCTGGCTAGCCGACACGCGATGGAAACACTGAATATAGAACTTGATTATGTCCCTAAAAACACTGGTGAAGTTACCAACTGGAATGAGTTATTCCATCAACGAGAGAATTCTCTACTGAACTATGATAACAAAGGTAATGCTCCGTCAGCGGTAAATACCAACACTGAAAATGTGCAAGAGTTTTATGGAGCATTAAGGAGCCTGGAAAATGATCTTTATAAGCTCCATAGGCTTATATGGCAGAGGAAGCACTTGGAGGCGTGCTTGCATTTTAAAGTCATCCCGCGAGGCATGCGCGTCCTCTGCATGCCGAGCTATGGGGAGGCTCATCCGGAGCTCCTACGGAGATGGCAACAACTAAATTTGGATCTCGGTAACAACTACATAAGGTTACTCATTGATTATTTCCAGCCTATAGAAAATGAACTCATCAGTAAAGTTGAAGGTGAGCATAAGAATCTGACTCTACAATACAAAAGTGACTTTTGCATGTCCAAATTAAATAATATGTTGACACAATTAATGTTTTACAGCAATAAGCTGGAACAAATTAAGCTTAGAAAGCTTAAACGGGACTGTGGTGACTTTCAATCCGGCAACATCTTTTTGTGGCCGAGATTTAATGAAGCGGTTGCTTCAGGGGAGACTAATGAACAGAACAATGTACTTTCCAATGACACAACCAGCACGACTAACCGAATTGAGTCGGATAACAATATATCCAATAGTGGTGTTTCTGTCTTGTCTCAGTCCGAAGTGGACATTGCATTGTCGACCTCCTCTATACCGTGTAATCAACAGGGTTTAAAATCAGTAATGGGAGGAGCCAGACCTAAAGATGGTGTATACCAATTGAACATTGCCCCAAAAGCAGTGACTGCTTTAAACTCCCCGCTTCCCTACAAGCATCGAGCGCAGATGCGCTCAACAAGCAGGGGAAGGGGCAAACGCAAGATGTCGGGCGAAAATTGGGAAACCAGGAAGAAGAAATATTAAATACTTTATTTTTCAATATATCATCTCGAATTTTAACTGAAATAGAATGTTCAGTGTTGAATAGGGGGCTTTCGTTCATTCCCTCTAGAGGGAGTGAACTTTCTGATACCCTCATCATGCTCCGTAAATTCACCAGAAAAGTGGCCCTAAAACTCCTTTATAAAGACTCTGGTAATGATGTATATGCGTTTAATACCACAGTCATGAAAAGAAAGAGTACTTTTGTGCCACCATTACCAGGCTCTATTGAGTGCTTCCAACGGGCCTGTGAACATGACTTTTACGCCTATTATAGAGAGAAGCGACATAGGAGACTTTTTGTGAATTTGAATGAGGCACAGAAACACAGCTTGGACTCTTTATGTAATGATGACAGTCTGGTATTTAGACCTGCTGACAAAGGGGGGGGGGTTGTAATAATGGACGCTAGTTTTTACAATAACTTGATGAATGAGATGCTGGAGGATGATATTGCCTATATACTAATAAGTAGAACAGAAGTTGCATTGATTATTAGAAATGTTCATGACACAATATATGACCTACTAATGTCTAGATGCATTGACAAGCAGTTATATGAGTTTCTTGATATCGAGGCCCCTTTGATTCCAATAATTAAAGGGCTGCCCAAAATACATAAAGGGATACATCCCCCGCCCTTGCGGCCGATAGTATCTGGAAAACTTTGGGTAACTGAGAATGCTTCTCAATATGTACAATCTAAGCTATCCCCATTGGTAGAAATGGTACCTACCATCTTAAAAAATTCATTTAAACTGTTAGAAGACCTCAAAGATGCTTCTTTGCTTGATAAAATGAATTTAGACACCCTAATGGTCACTTTAGATATAAAGAGTTGATTTACGAGCATACCCAATGAGTTTGGCATTGAGGCTGTTAGGAGTTGTCTAAATGAATGTGATAGCATCAACCATGATGATCAGTTAGCTATCTGTACTTTGTTGGATTTGATATTAAATAATAACATTTTTATGTTCCAAGATAAGATGTATAGACAAACATGGGGGGTAGCCATGGGCACCCCCTGTGCCAATGTCTATGCGAATATAGCAGTCTACCAATGGGAGAGGTCCTATATCTTTAATGATAAGAACTTTGTTGCCAATGCCATTTTTTACAGGAGGTTTGTAGATGATATCCTCCTTTTTTGGAATGGCAGTGTAGAATCTTTGCATGACTTTGTTAAGTACATGGGGTCAACCACCTCCTTTTTTAGTTTTACATATGAGCTCTCTTCCATCAGTGTTAATTATCTTGATGTAACTATAACTAAGAATGATATGAATGAGTTTACAACCTCCCTGTACAGAAAGCCGTGTTGGAAGAATGGCATACTCCATTATGAGAGTATGCACCCGAGGCATGTTTTCCCTAATGTGGTAAAGAATCAGATGGCTAGAGTAACCAAGCTGTGTAATAATGTTAACGATAGTGACTGCCTTTTGGATTTCCAAGCAAGATGTTTCATAAATAGGGGATATCCTACTCAATTAACCATGAGTTTTAGAAATAATAAATCTGTTCATGAAACTCACTTAGGAAAATATCCTTATAAACATCCTAATAGACCTTGTAAGGGTATGGTGCAATATGACCTTAAATATACTAATGATGTTAAATACATAAAGGACATTCTGTGTAAAAATTGGAAATTGCTTAGTATGAATAAGGATTTGTTAAATGTGGTAGGCAAACATCCTAGCTTTAGATATAGTAATTGCCTTAACTTGAAAAGATTATTGTGTAAGGAGAAAGTGTTACATATACCATCTGATATAAGGGTTAAGTTTAGGCAAGGAACTTTTCCTTGCAAGAAATGTTGTACTTGCAAGTATATTGCAGATGAGCAGAAGTATGAAAATATGGAACTTGGTATTAGGTTCACACCGAACTTCTATGCCACATGTGACACTACCAACGTAATTTACTTGGCCACATGTGAAGGTTGTGAAGCCTACTATGTGGGCATGACGACACGTAGACTCAAAGATCGGGTCTACAATCATATATATGATATACGAAAAATGAATGTAAGCAATGTCCTAGCCAGACATTGTCAGTTATTCCCGTCCCATGTCTTTAGGTTTAGAGTCCTACAGATTTTATATCCCAATAGGAGGGAAGGCAATGCATTAGGAACCCTTGAGCTGAATGAGCTGAGATGGATTTTAACATTCAGGGCACATTTAGAACCTGGCCTAAATACAGCTCTTAGTATTAGACCTGCGCTTTTATGAATAGCCACTGGTGCTATTTGTTTTTGTGGTTTTTATAAAAATCTTCTGTATCCTTGTGTGATCTCTTATATAAGAGCCCTGGGTAATTGTGACCTACATTGTAATGTACTTATGATGCTATTTAGTTTAGATTGATGAATTCTGATTTGTATTTATATAGGACATATAGAAGGCCCATTATTTTGTTGATTTTATTTATTTTGTTTACATTGTTGTGATCCAGGCTATTCTAGCCTCAATAATGTTACACCATTCTCCCTCCTTTTCATCCCCTTTCCCCCATCTCCTTTTCTTTTTTACCCCCTTCTTTTCCTTCCCTTCCTTTCTTTCCTCCCCCCCCTTTCTCCCCCCCTCCCCCTCCCTTCTCACCCTTCTTTCCCTTTCCCTTTTTCCCATTTCCGTCCTTTCTTTCCTATTTCCAATGCTTTTTGCACTTACAGCCTTTGCTGATCTTTCACATAAGGACAGTCAACTTTTATACATATCCTATATGAGGTTTTATAGAATTTACTATACTGGATATGAATTATGTTATGTTTCAATGATTCCTTTAGCATGTAAATATTTTGAAATGATTAACAAAATGTATTTAACTTAGGACTATATGATCGTTTTCTTCTATATATGAAATGTGTCTAAATGGACACATTGAACTGACCGTATATATGGCTTGATGAAAAAAAGTTTGGAGAACAGTCTATAGTATTTTACTAATTATGACCATCTTAAATGGTGAGTCTAATTTTTAATTTGACATAAATTGTTTTTACCCGCCAAAATACTTGTTAATTAGGGCGTGTTTTAGTATATAAAGAGAACATTCACTTCAGTTTAATGTAACCTGATGAAGCGCACTAGTTAGGTGCGTGAAAGCGCTTGTTCTGTTATAAAATAAAATAAGTTTGCTGTTTTATCCATCGCGGTGGTTCCAGTGATTTGTCGGATTATACTTTAAACTTAGATAGTGACAGCTATATGTAAAACCTAAGTGTACAGAGTAGTTTTATTTTGCAAGGGCATCATTGCCTGCACTGTTGGATTCTTCAGGGTTTGGCACTTGAATATATATGTAAACCCTGTAACAATCTTATCACCACAGCTTCCTTTAGGTTTATTGGTTGTTAAAGTGAGAATCACACTTCGATTGGTTTGTACATATATAGAGTCACTGTAAACTCTTGCTCCCATCTACATAATTTCCTTACCTTAATTACTCTCCACAAGCTAATATATCTGTAAATAGCTCATACAGTCTTATTACTGCTAATAATAACTGTAGGAACTTCCATATTTTACTGGAATTGTAACTCTTTTGTAATGAAATGTAATGCATTATTCTAACTAGCACATCATAATGCCAATCTGTAGGAAGTTGTCACTCATTTTTTTTAATTCTCTCTTGTTTATGCAAGTTATCTTGTATACTTGAGGCTTTCTGCATTTATATTTATCTTTGCATTTCATGTATTTTGTCATCTTGTATTCTTGTGACTTCTTGCGTTTATATTGTATCCTTGTATTTCATGTATTTTTCTTGAGCTTTTCTCCACAGGACTCCATTGAAATTGGGCTCTTCATGGCCCATTTGGACCATCCTGGCAAACAAACTGCAAATAAATAAATAAATAAGTCATCTTTAGATATCTTGATTATCCCTTCAAACTATAGATATAGACTATGATACAATAACTTTTATTTAATATCAAAACAAGTATTTGAATGCTAGTCTGATTATTTAGAAAGATTAAAATAAGATCTACACAGCATGAACCTCATTGGAGGAACAGAAATATATGCAGTTGTGATTGCCTTGTTCCAACCTTAGACAAAAGACTATGTTATTGGAAGTTAACAATGAAGTTGCATCATTTTACATGTTTTGTAAAACACATTTTTACATGTTTTTATGTTTTTTTAAACTAATATTCCATTAAGTTTTAAAAAAGATATGATGGATTTTATTAGTGAATGCCCTCCTGGCATGATTAAAAGGCAGTTCCCTGTGCTTTCTTCTATTAATCTGATACACTTGGGCATTCTGAGGCAGTGTAGCAATTGCCTCATGTACACAGACAGCCCTCTCTTCTAACCTCTCAACACTCAGACATGTGAGAGATGTACTTATATCACCAAATTGGAAGCTATGTACTCTCCAGCCAAGACCAGACTAGCTGGTCAAGAGGAGAAGGTCAACACCTGCACCACACGAAATGGAACACATAGCCCTCCAAATACCCACTATCACATAAGGAGAAGGGAACAGTCAGCTGTCTATCAGGTGCCAGAATCTGACACATAACACATGTACTCAGGTCATTCCACAATAAGTACAAGTATGACTCTGTTATTGTCCATGTGGGTGTGAATGACCTGAAACTCACTTCCCTGGACTATATGAAAAGAGACATGGTGGAGCTCTCGGATTATGTGGTCCAGGCAGGTATGACACTAGCCCTGAGCAGTATCCTACCATTACAGTATCCAGCCATCACCAAGAATGATACCGCAGGACAAAAAAAATGATTGACTTCAACTATTGGCTAAGTTTCTGCTGTCATTCTAAGGGGATCCAGTATCTGTCTGCCTGGGATGACATGACTGACAGACCTTGATGCGTTGTCAGGGATGGCCTGCATCTGTCACCCCTGGGTTTCCAGATATTGGCTAAGGCTCTTGTCACCCCTATAGTGCCTTTTTTAGGTGGTGTTCCAAAGACCAAATTACCACCGTAACAGCTCTAAATAAATGCAATCTGAGGGTCATGCTGCTCAATGCTAGAAGTCTAAATTGCAAGATGCACTTGCTCAAAGCACTCCTCAAAATGGAGAACATCGACATTTATGCTGTAATGCAGACCTGGTTTAAAGCAGCAGAAAGCACCCCTGCACTACCAGGCTATAACTCATTCCACACCTTTCGGTCCCGAAACATGGACCAAAGCTCCAAAGGTGGTGGTGTCTCCATATTCATAAAGGATATGTAAACCTCCAGACTAGTAGGCCATCATAATGCATATGAGATACTTCAGGTACAAGTAACATTGGGTAAGACTGCGATCCAAGTTGTAGCCTGCTATTGGTCTCCACCATATCCCTAGATGCTCACTCCATGTTCCTAAGCATCCTGGAATCTATCAAGGTCCAATCCAACACTGTCATACTAGGAGACTTCAACTACCCTTCCATCAACTGGGAGAACTACTCAAGCCCCAATGCACTGCCCAAATACTTCCTGGAATTCATCAATTCCAATGGCCTGGACCAGCTCATTCTTACCCTCACTAGAGGAAGCAATATCCTTGACCTGGTTACTACTAACATAGGCAATTGTTGCTCTACACCAATAGTAAATTCCTCCCTGATTAGATCCGACCACAAACTAATCACCATGAAAATCCATGTCTCACCCACACCCCCTGCAAAGGTATCCACTATGAAAAACTTCTCCAAAGCTGACTTTGGACACCTAAAAACAGAGGTGGCTAACTTCACAGCACCCATGCCAATGGAAAACAGATGTATGACTGCAGAATTATACACCAATGCACTGTACAAGCATGTATAAAAATGCATGGAACTAGCCATACCCAAAAGAACCAATACGGTCTCCTCCAAAAAAAGGAAGCCAGTCTGGTGGTCCCCTGCTATTAATAAACTCTACAACAGAAGAAAGAAACTGTTGCAGAAAAAGGTGAGGTCCCAAGACTGGAAAAATTCCCTTATTAGCCTCAACAAAAAGTTGAGATCCCTCATCAAATCCTCCAAAGCCAGCGATGAAGGCAGAATTGTGGCAGACGCTAAAAACAACCACAAAGCCTTATTCAGTTATATCAGGAATCTCCATGGCAATACCCATATTTGCTCTAAGTTACTGCACAATGGTACCTCCTATATTGAGCCAACAAAAGTTGCCAACATTCTGGCTGACAGATTCAGTGTCAGCTTTACCCCTCTCTCCCCCACAAAGGTCCAATCTCAATACCGGAAGAATGTCAGTCACCCTGCATTACTGCAGCACAGGTTAAAGCTGCATTGTCTAAGGCCAAGAATACAACTTCCATGGGAACTAACAATATCCCTGGCTGTGTTCTACATGAATTACAAAGTGAACTGACAGCACATCTGTGTTCTCTGTTCACTCACTGCCTCACCTCAGGCTTTGTCCCTACTGAATGGTGCAGTGCTACAGTCATCCCTCTCCATAAAGGAGGAGCAACTACACACCCTGGAAATTTTTGCCCCATTAGCCTGATGAGTCTGATATATAAGGCTATGGAGCGCATCATCATGGACTTAATTAGTAAATATATAGAGAATCTTCAAACTCTAGATCCCATGCAATTTGGTTTTGTGAAAGGTAGATCATGCCTGCTAAACCTGGTTGAATTATTTGAGTCAGTCACCAGAGCGGTGGATGAAGGTAAGGCAGTTCATGCAACCTATCTCAATCTGACCAAGCCCTTTGATACCATTCTTGATTCAGAAATTATTGATAAACTGACCAAACTAGGCATCAACCCCTATATCACTAGGTGGGTTGCAAACTGGCTCACAGATAGAACACACAGTGTGAACGTTCCACACTCGGTCAGACTGCCGACCAGTCATGAGTGGAGTTCCACAGGGATGGGTCCTCAGTCCTCTCCTGTTTGGCATCTACTTCTCAGAAGTCCAGGCTAACACGGAGGGATTGTGACTAACCAAACTTGCAGACGACGCAAGCTGGGAGCCATTATTAGCTCCCCAAGTGATGCAGACAACCTACAGAAACGCCTCACTGAGACAAATAACTGGTGTCAAAACCATGGTCTTAAGCTTAATGCCAAAAAATGCGTCATCATTCCCTTTGGGAAAAACTCAGTTCCCACTAATTACCACATCGATGGGAGCCCACTGAACACTGGAGGTGTAATAAGAGATCTGGGGACACAGGTTGAAAACAACCTCTCCTTCGAACACCACATTGCTACTGTGGTCGTAAAGTCCTTCTATGTGGCACATCTCATTACCAAGGGGTTTGCATCCTAGAAGAAAGAGGTCATCATCTCTCTCTACTCTTCCCTCATTAGACCAGTCATAGAGTATAATGCCACATTTGGCATGTACCTCACTAGACACCTGCAACAGCTGGGCAGACCACTAAAGTACCTCATGAAGAGGATCCTCAGCCTTAAACACATGTCCTACATGGACAGACTCAAAAAACTCCAGCTATTCTCTGTCTGATATAATCTACTAAGAAGCGATCTTTGCTTGACTTACAAAGCCATCTCTGAACTAGCTACATCTAAAGAAATCCCAATCTCTCCGCACCACACATTCCAGAGACCTCAACCTCATTACAAAAATCAACAGAACATGCTGGAGGGACAAGTTCATAACCTAGAGACTGCCTATGCTCTCAAATAGATTTCCCATACATGTCAAGCAGAGTACCTCACTAGCCCTCTTCAAGAGAGATCTTGATGAGTGGATGAGAAATAGAAAGTACACTCTGAGGATCACTCCAGTAGGTCTACTTGATAGAGGCACTGGGAACTAATGGCAGGCTGCACAATCCCAGGGCACTTCTATGGGTTAGGCTATGAACCTATGAAGCTATGAATGAACGTATTTTGTCTTTTACCATTGGTTAAACATTTTTAACCTTATTTAGCATGTTTTATTCTACTGGTCTGATATTTTGGCACCAAAATGGCAGGACACTGATTGGTTATTGTTTTATTTAAATATGTGTGTTGAAGGACAGAGGTTTGGATGTCTCCGTCCTTCCCAAGGAAGTTAGGGATCTGCTAGCAGAACTGGAGTTGGAACTTTCAGAAGGTGATATTACACAAAAGGGCTATGAAAAAAACAATCAAAACTACTGGGACCCTATATTCCACAGACACAAGTTTTTACATCTGTTGAAGTTTTTGGATGAAAACGTGTGGATACTATAGGAGCATTAATGTTTTCTTGTTTGTGCTGACTTTGTGCTTCCCTGTTTGGTGCTTGAATAAATTGTGTGACATTAGGAGGAGACATGGTATCCAGTGCTTTTTCTTTGTTTCTTAGTTTTCCACTACAGCACTTTGGTCACCTTGTTTTTGATCTTCCACAATATATTGTCCACAGGTTAGCCCTTATTGAGCTTTTTTATTCTGTACTTACAGGTTCATTTTTAGATATAGGTCTTTCTACAGATTATCTTCCACATGCAGAACTAAATTCCTGAATTCAGCTCTCCTTTCTATTTCTATTTACACTATACAAACTGGAAATTAAAACCTTGTAATACAACTAGCTGCTCTATGAATATTCCCAGAATTCTAATTGCAGGATAGCAACTGCCTTCAGGGCTGTTTGAGAGAGAGGGGGGGGGGGGAACCAAACAGGAATTAATAGGTGAAGGATGAATGCAGTTTGGAAAGTTCATGAAAACAGAGAAAGCAATTGGAGCTGTTGTTCTAAAAAGAGACACTGGTGGAAGTAGCTCTGTAGAGGAAAAGAGTCTTTAGGGGACAACACTGACTTTTTGTAAGAACTATTTTATTTATTACCCACTTTTAAGGAAAATACCATGTATTCTGAAATAGGGAAAATTGTTGCACAGAACATTTTGAAACTCAATCATATTCTGTTTTCCTTAGGAAGAGACTTCCACTGCAGGACTGACAAGCTGACTCTACAACATGCTCTTATTACTGCAAGCACTGCTTGATTTTGCAATATACATGGGTGGTGTGCATTCTTCTGGCTGCTCTTTAGCAGATCACATGACAGTTAAAACAAGGAATCCCGTCATAGCAAGTCCTGCTTCCTTGCCATAGTTTGTAGGAAAAGTAGGATTTGACCTCCTGTATGACCCATGGTAACTTTTGAGCTAGAATTATTTCACTAGCATGGATTTCATGTAACGATTTTGTTTATGCAGTAGTAATAAAAACAGCAAACCAATACTCATAATCAGCTAATATCTGTGTCAGCATCTAATATCAATCAATCTATCTATCTATCTATCTATCTATCTATCTATCTATCTATCTATCTATCTATCTATCTATCTATCTATCTCATAGGTGTGTGTTATAATAGCAAAAACTAAATATATTGAAAATGCAAACTAGTGAAAGCTGTTTTAATGCAAGGGGTTCAACCGCCCTCCACAGCATGACCCACACCCATCTATCTATGGGATTCCACAACAGTGGAGAAAGAGCAAATTCACATTTTCAATATTTTGAGTTCTGAGTTTTTAACCAAATGAATAGAAGTCCCTGTATTTGTGTGTGTGTGTGTGTGTGTGTGTGTGTGTGTGTGTATGTGTGTGTGTGTGCATACAAAAATATATTTATATATATATATATGTATATATATATATATATATATATATATATATATATATATATATATATATATATATATATATATATATGGGTCTACTTCATTTGCCCGAACTTCCATTTGCCCGAGACCCATTTGCCCGAGACCAAATGACTGAAATTTCATTTGACCGACACTTCATTTGACCGACAAGTAGTATTGGCAAGAAAATGGGATATACCCCCTTCCCCACTGTAGTGCGACCCTGGAGTTAGAATATATAGTTAGGGGGGTGTGGGGGGCACAGCCCCCCACTTAATTTCATATTATATTGTTTACTTTTGCTTTCATATTGCTTAGTAAAACAAAAGTAAGTGGGGGGCTTCACCCCCACACCCCCATTGTGGGGGGCTGTGCCCCCCACTCCCCCCTAACTATATATTCTAACTACAGGGTCGCACTACAGTGGGGAAGGGGACATATCCCATTTTCTTGCCAATACTACTTGTTGGTCAAATGAAGTGTCGGTCAAATGAAATTTCGGTCAAATGTGGTCGAGCAATTGGGTGTCGGGCAATTGGAAGTTTGGACAAATGAAGTAGACCCATATATATATATATATATATATATATATATATATATATATATATATATATATATATATATATATATATATATATATATATATATATATATATATATATCTATATATATATATATATATATATCTAGATATATACACACACATACATATATATGTCTTATTTACATACACACAAAACACAAATATGCCATTTGTGTGTGTGTGTATCTGTCTGTGTATCTGCTTCTACAATCCTATGAACATTTTTTTTTTATTCTGCATTTCATATTTTGCCTGGTTTTGCATTTATAACTTTAACGCATTATCTGCTCGTGTAATTCCTTAGACTATGTTCATTTCCATTTGAAATTCAAGGATAGACAGCTACTAATAATAAAAACATCTGCATGAGTAATCCATCATTCTGTGACATACTGTTCCAAAGTATTTTACACAGAAGTAAGTTCTCTATTCTTTCATAGGTTAGTACTAAGCTAACTGCCCTTGTGAGCCATTTTAAGCCTAGCCAATTATCCCTTGTGAGACTCAAACCCTGCACCTTGTGTTTGTAAGGCAAACACCTTAGCCATTAGGTCACCCTCCGTCTAAATACAGTATTTGGAAAAACGTGCTTGTTTCTACTCTGAGAAGCTGTATAACTTTTAATAAATGCAGTGTTTCTTTCAAGTTGTATACTGTCACTTGGAACAAGAAATTATTTTATATCAGCTAAAGAAAAAAAAAACATTTCTCAAAGCACAGAAAAAGTTGGGAAAAAAAGATTAACTGCTGTTTTCCTTTCTAGGCTAGCTATGACAAATTGAAGGCTAACATGTTGCCTGCTTCATATGCACTCAGTCATTTCTTAGCATCAGTAGCATTAAGGAAGAGTAAGAGAACAGTGTGCTTATTTCTTGTGAACCCCAACCATCCATAGGGACAGTATTTTGCACTCCACTGGGTAAAATCTACACCTAAAAACAATGGAGGTAAAGGACACGGCAATGTATAACGCAGTGCAGAGTACCTAAATGTTTTACGGTGTATAAAATGGGTGAATATATCAAAGTCATTTCAGATGACAAACCAGTTTAAATACACACTAGGGTCAATGTCATAATATATTTTCTAGTACATTAAAGTTAAGGGTAAAAGATTACATTAAATCAGTGTAAAATTTTATAAAAAGGAGACACCAACACTTTCTAAAATGTAATTAAAAGAAAGATATTTCATTCTAGCTATGCTTATAGCCTCAAGCATTTTTAAAAGAAATAGGTCATTCACTATGTTACAAGTCTTGCTGACAGCCAATGGGAATGCAAAATCCATAAAGTCATCAACCCTCTCTGGCTCTGTGTCCTACATTTATAACAATTCACTGTAGGGTGAGTGGCAGAAGCCATTATTTCCCTTCATACTTGAGCACTAACCATTTAGTTAAACCTACGATAATGTTTCTTGTAAAAAGGGGGTGTTTTCTTCATTCTGGTTTTATAAAACATTTTAAGTAAAATACGTTATATTTGGCCATGCTGTCAATAGAATTACAGGGGCAGATGATGAGAAGTCAGAGACAGCACTCATGATAAATCAGCAGACCGGAGAGAATAGTGTTAACTCTTTCAGACCTAAGGAGAATAAACTATGGCTCGCAGTTAAAAAAATGCAGTACTGAGCATACCTGGGCCTCTGTGATATTAATCAAATAATATAATTGAAAGTTACTTCTAGGAAATATGCACATTTCATACAGTGGCATAATGCACTGGTACAAGTTTTAATAATGTATGCCTTGATTAAGAATGAATATCTAATATATAGATAGATAGCTAGATAGTTAGATAGATAGATAGATAGATATAAAATTCTGGAATAATGACACAGAATGCAAAGTTTTTTATGACTGTAAAAAAGAAAGGCAATATTGTGGTATTTAATTTCAGGTGGTTTAACTTGTCAGTGTTTTGCAGTTCGATGTTTTGTTTCCACAGGGTGATACCAATTTAAAAATGATGAACATGTTTCAACATGAGTTTACGCACACTAACTATAATTTACTTAGACTGTGTCTCTTCTAAAACCTTTGAACTACTTTTGACATACAGCAGCAACATTACTTATGTAGTAGGGTTTTTAATATTCTGATGCTTTTCTGATATTGTTATTCTTCAGATTACCTTTTAAACCTGCAGCATGAATGTCTGTTTAAATATGTAGACTGCAATTAGAAAGATTTAATGGGAACAGTTAAAGATAAGAACGAACAAGCATTAATTTTCTTTTATAAATCGGCATGTTACTAGAACAAGAAAACAGACAAGCTCATAGAATGCTTGCTGTCTGGTTAAAATATCTCCATAAACTGACTTCCTACTTTTACTTTTAGAGAATACATTTCATAATATACAGAGTGATGAGATGAAATACATTTTATAACATAGTCTTACATAATAAAAGCTTTCAGTGACATT
>NC_056731.1:1231531940-1231701940 GCF_019279795.1 Protopterus annectens | reverse complement strand
AATAAGCATATGATATGGTGGCAGTTTAGTTCCTTCAAGCAAGTCTTTATGGTATTGATTGTTTTGTGAATGTGTAAGACATTGCTTAAGACTGGATTATTTGTAGTTATCAGGTGAGCGGGGGTCCCTCCACAGACATTTTAAGATGCAGAGAAGAGTGGTTGCACTTCCAGGTTTTCAGTATAGCACACGGAAGCCATGCTCTTGATTTTCTTTGTGAAGACATTGTTTTTTCAAGTTGAGTTATACGTTTAGACAGGCATGTAAAGAAAGTTTTCAGCCAGGTATAAAGGCTATTTTATTTGTTAAGTCTTTGCACAAAGTTATCATTCCCAAGTAACACAAAATGTTAATTAATTCTTTACCAGCCACCACAGAGTTCAGGTTGCCTGCATCTCCAATTACTCCATTGTCTATGAAGTCGACACAATTTAAAGGTGGATTATGCGTATGTAACTTCACTAGACGGCTCTTATTTCTTTAACTGGAAAGCTCTGTTAGCTATCAGCCTATGAGTACTCTAGAGATCAATAACCTGAGGACTGGTGTTGGAAATGTCTTAGTGCAGACATCTGGCTTTTGTTGTGAGTCATGTACATCTCTAAACCTGCTAGTTAACATCTAAAAGTGAGTCTGCAATGACAGTATAAAGGATTTCCCTTCACTTCCATGTTAAATTATTTTTCTTATGAATTTTACAGCCAACGCTGTAATGAATTAAATCAGCTTGTGCTTTGAGCATAACAACAGCACACCCCATCACTCTGTTCTTGAGAGACAGGCAGGAACTGCCTCACCATTTCTTCATTAATTGGACTATTGATTGACTCCGGGTTTCTTGACTGCATTTGGGGCTTGATTCCTTAACACTACTGAGCTGACAGTTAAATGACATTTGTAGTGCTAGAATAAAGATTATGGTTGCAACAGCTCAAATATAGTTAGAAAAGTTAAAAAGACTGGCTAAAAAGCATTAAAATCAAGCGCTTTCATCTCTGACAAATCAGAGACTCAACCATAAAATTGCGGTTAACCACTCTTATAACCAAGCAAAGAAGGAAAGTGTATTGGTTATGAGTGGTTCACCACAATTTATGATTTTTGTATGTACATATTTTTAAAGGTTGTAACACAAAAACGGAGGTCTAACCACGATCAAGAAGTCACATCCAAAACTCCGTAGTAAAAGTAGAAGAACGATTTATTTCATTAACATAGAGATAGGTTAGCATATGAATTAGCGCAGGGTGTGCCCATGGCAACACCCCACTCTGCAAATAACATTTCTCACCAAACATGAAAACGTTTTTTGCCATATCCAGTCAAACAGAACTATCAAAACAGGGGACGCTCGAACAGCAGAGGCCCAAGAAAAAGAAAACCATCAGGGGAAAGATTCGGACAGACAAGGAGAACAAGGTATTGACTGATCTGGTTTTTAATTTCTCTGACGTTATACTGGATACTACACAAGTCAACCTTTTGAATAGAGGCCTCAATTTTATTCCAGCGAGTTCTGGTGTTTTGAGTGAAACCCTTATTGATTTAAGACTCTTTTGTTGTATGCTGTCCTTGAAGTTATTTTTCACAGATCAACCACAGATAAATGTAATTGATAAAAAGTTACCTCAGTTTAAACGAAAGAGTAATTTTATGCCCATTATGCCTAGTCATGTAGAGTGTTTCTTAAGGCTTTGTGAGATAGATTTCTACACTCTTTTTTCAAACAACAATAACAAGGTAGCATATTATAATCTAACTGCTCTTGAACACAAGTCTCTCAATGACCTCAAACATAGAAAAGATACTACCATTAAACCTGCCGATAAAGGTGGTGGGGTAGTGGTACTTAATACCTCATACTATATAGTTAACATGCTCTCAATGCTTACTGATCAGGATACATATAAGGAAATTTACATAAATGAAGTCAATAATATTATTCACAATATTCATGACATTTTGTATGATCTAGTCATGTGCAGGCAGATTAGCAAAGAGATTTATGAATTTTTCTATATTGAACATCCTGTCCTACCCATCATTAAGGGTTTGCCCAAGATTCATAAGAATGTAGTTCCCATACCTATGAGACCAATTGTATCAGGGGAGAATTGGGCAACCTACAATATGTCTACCTTTATTGAGCATTTATTAAAACCTATAGTTGAGTTGTTTCCATCTATATTGAGAGACACCTACCAGTTGTTAGAGTATTTAACCAATATAACATTAAACACTGATCAACATGGATATCTTCTCATCACTTTAGATGTGAAGAACTTGTTTACCTGTATACCTAATGACATGGGTATACAGTCCATTCGAGAGGTACTTATAAGTGAGTCACCATATAGTAGTGACAGGAACATTTTAATCTGCCAATTACTTGATCTGGTGTTAAACAACAATGTTTTCATGTTTGGTGAGAAATGTTATTTGCAGCAGTGGGGTGTTGCCATGGGCACACCCTGCGCTAATTCATATGCTAACCTATCTCTATGTTAATGAAATAAATCGTTGTTCTACTTTTACTACGGAGTTTTGGATGTGACTTCTTGATCGTGGTTAGTGTTACAACATTAATCTTCTGTTTTGTGACGGGAGTCTACTTAGCTTTGGAGCTGTTTCCTCTTTTTTGGATATTTTTAAAGGTGTTTAACACTGTTTTAATTAATTTTCTAATCTGATTGGTTGCAATGGCAGGAGGTGGTAACACCTTACTACTATTTAAATGTTTCTTTTACTTGTTTTGAGTGTCTTGATAAAGTCTCTGATTTGTCAGAGATGAAAGCTCTTCATTTTAAGGCTTTTAGCCAGTCTCTTTGAATAATATTTTCACAATTCAACAGTTTGGAGTCTCTGGCTGGATTCGGATTTGTTGGTTTTATCAGTTTGTGTTTCTTCTCTGGTTTATAGTTAGAATCTAATATTTGCAGTATAAATGACATCAGAAGCAGATCAAATATAATTATGCTAAATTCATTATCAAAAGCAATCGCTTAGAATAAAACTACCCCTGCTGTTAGTTCATCAAATGTATTGTTTCACTATGAGTGGGTATAATAATCTAATATAATATAGTATGGATTTCTGGCCTACATTCATGGAAATTCTTGAGACGGTAGAATTTCTGTTGAAATCCTAAGGATTGTAACTGTAGTCCTGGAAAAATTACACTTGAAGTATGAATATGGTAAATATATGCTACGGCCAAGGTTGTGGTACTTTAGAGTGTCCCCTTACTCCAATGTACAGTTATCTCCATATCAGCAAATATAAGTAGGAAGGATGCAATGATGACACCCCACTTCCAAACCTCTTAAATAAAATTAAATCAAGTATAATTTTTTTTTTTTATTTCCCAATCCCTGCACTGGCTATCTAGCCCTAAACTGCCAGTGACTCTATTGACACATTTGTTCCCCATAACTGAAAGACCTATGGCCCATTCATTCATCTAGAGTGAGAAAAAAGTGAAATGCTAGTAGATGCCATTATTCATGCATCCCGGAACAGGTCTGTGCCTACTTAAACCCCCCTGCAGCAGCTTTCAAGCTCTCGTACAGCTGCCCAGAGGGGATGCATGTGGGTACAACAAATGTCTATCTTCTGTTAGGCAATAAACCCATGCAGCAGAGGGTCATTAAGCTTATGGCTTTATGTAACACTGCAACTCTCCTGCAGGTGTCACCATTGCAATGATCTGAGCATCCTTCCACCCACCCTGAGGTAATTGAACTGGCATTGACTATTCACTCCCATCTTGTACCAACATGTCACCTCCTTTACTAATGTCATTGGTAAAACATGGGCCATCTGAGGTGGATGTTAAGGCTTCATTAGTCTATAACACATGGCAATCCTAAGATTCACAGTCTTTCATTAGAAATGACAATTTATTTATTGTTGTATTTGACCAACTTGCAGTTATGGATATCACTCTAATTACAGAGCCATGAAAGTAAGCTGGAGCATGTATATATCATATAGTCTCATAACTAGTGATCTATGTTTAGCTAATAGAACTAGCCACAATTGTTTTGTGTGTGAAATCTTTTTAATATAATATGGCATTATCTCAAGTATTGTCCATATTTATAAAAAAAGCATTATGTTGATGGAAAGATTTGATGATTATATTTTTTGAGGAATAGACTCCAACTTACAGTAAAAATATGCTAGCAACAATATCCTTTCAACAGACTCCTACTTACAAAAGAAAAAATATACCAACAGCAGAATCCTTTCACTGCTCATTAGATTAATCTATGAGACAACATTCTAAGTAAAGGATCTTGACATGAAACCTTCTAATTAGCTGCTAGACAGGAAGCTTTCAAATAGAACCTAATAATTATAGGGTGCCTTCCAGTGTGGCACCTCCTTCACTGATTTTATATTATCACGATTTTTATTTTTTATTTGCTGTTTAAGACTGCTGTGGTGGTGCTCCGGTAGTGTTGTCACCTCACAGCAAGACGTTGTGCCGTTCGATTTTCAGCTAGAGCATCTTCTGTGTGGAGACATGCGTGAATGGGCGTACCTTCGTTGAAGGTTGTACGTCAGGGCTGGCAAACTCGGCACGTAAAAAATCTACTGCCAATCATTAGCGGACCGGAGTTCTGCTGTGGCGACCCCTAACCGGGAAAAGCCGAAAGACACAAAAACAAAATTTGATGTTTATTTTCTTTAAAAGTCTTGATTGCATTGTCTTATTTAAAGTGGAAAATGAGGGACAAATACTCTGTTTCCAAAAAATGCAACATACTTCAATTACAAGAAGCACAAACTCTAGCAAATGGAGAAACTAACAAGTACAGGTGAAGTACAATACGTTACTCAGTTGTCATATGCGGTGAGTGAAGAAAAACAATGACATTTAACACTGCGAGATGCATTACTGTAGCAGATAAAAGAGCACGGACATATTATTGCAAATGGCAGGTGACGAACTAACGACTGAAGACAAAGAAGTACACTGTATTTGAATTCAGTAGTAAAAGAATACAGGAGAAGAAAAACGCAGCAGGGTGTAGTTAATGTGGGGGATCTGCCAGGTAGCAGTTTGAAAGATAAAGAAGTGTATTCTTGAACAGGCTAGTGATGGTGGTTGAAAATGCATATATAATGGTAAATTCACAGGTAGGCAAGATAAAATGCCCTGTCTCAACTGGCTGAAGCACAAGATACCAAGAAACAGAATGCCAGCTGCTGTTACCCATATGAAATCACTGTCGTTGCACTGTCTGATTGAGGTTCCTTTGTTTTCAGCAATGTCTTCCATCTTTGAATCAGTGTGACCATGGAGTTATATGTTAAGTATAGCAGGTTTGGGGATTCATTCCCCCATATCAATGTGTTCAAAAAAGCTTGACTCCCTTGTAAAAAACAGCAGTTTGTAGTTTAATTTTTTTAACCTTCTGTGTTTCAGGCATTTGTTTCCAGTGTTTGGCTTTCTCAGAGCTCTGATATTCAAGGTTCAGTAGTAGAGCAGTAAAAACATAAATTTAGAAGAAATATGAAGAAGAATTTCTAACTGGAATGAATAATAGTAAAGTAACAAAACACATGGAGGGAATTTTGGCTGGGGTATGAAATGAAGTAGTTAAGTGAAAACAATGTTATGTTTAAAAGTTTAGCTAATGTGACCTAATGTCTGGAAAGAAGACAGCGAGGCAGTAAAGGAGAATGATGTTTGGGGGTTGTGTGCAATGCAAATGTAGGAAATAATGGATTATAACAATCAGCAAGGTTAGGGTGTGTAATATCTGAAGAAAATTATGAGGATAAGACCGCTATAAATGGGCGCATTGCTGAAAAATGGCTTAAGCAATAAAAAGTGCAGCTTAAATATTTGGCATCTGGGAGTTTATGGGACTGCTGCTGCCTTAATGAAAAAATTACAGAAAACTATTCACAACATTTTATTTGTTCATTTTCTTGGTTTTTGACGGTTTGGAGGCATTTCTGTGCACAGGTAAAGCAAGAATTTCATGCAACATCTTTTCTTGGAGTATGAACCATGAAATGGGGGTAACTAGTTGAACAAAAAACACCAATTCTGAATTTTAGGCTATCAGATCTGAAAAAAATATTTTGGAGCATAACAATGTACCAGTGGTACCCATATAAGTCCCAAACTTGGGGAATATTTCATTGTAGTCCTTATAAATTATGTATGCTTACAGATTCTGGTCTGAAGTTGAATATACCACAAACTGACAGAGTTTCTGGTGCAAAAGGCATTACAATGGAGTAAGATGCTAGAGAGGTAAGCCAAAATGGCTGCCAAGCCCAAATCTCTGGACAGAAATTGTATTCCTAGGGAGAATAAAGCAACACAGAAACATGAGTGAGCATGAACAGAAGGAGGAACACATGGCTGTTTTTAATGCATCAAATAAGGAAGAACAATTGCACATTTCTTTGAACAGGTAATCACAGCAGAATAGAAAGTGAGCTCCTTGAAATAAACAAAAAGATAAAAAAAAACTGAAGTGGAAGGGCTGCAAAGAAAGGTGCAAGATCTAGAGGAAGATGAAGTAGCAATTAAAGCTGAGTTGCAGGAACAGACACAGAATACATTAATTTAAAGACAATAAAAAGACAAGGAGAAAAGATGGATGATCTTGAAAATCACTCAAGAAAGAGTAACTTTAGAATAACTGGAATACAAGAGAGACTGGACACAATGAACTGGAGCTGCTTGTAATGGAGCTATTAGAGAAAGATTTGTTATACCGAGAAATTAAGAGAGCCCATCTGAAAATACACCCAGAGTGGTACTGCATTGAGCAGCAGCAGAATGCAGACTCAGGCATGCTTGGCAATCTTCTGTTCCTTTTTCATAAAAAATGAAATAAGACAAGCAAAATGACTTAAACTCATCCTGTTTGTGAGGATGTTCATAAAGATGGTCAAAGATCACTCTGAAACAGTCTTTAGAAGAAGGAAAGCTATGCTGTAGGTATTAAATTAACTAAGAATGAATAGAACAGCTACATAGTTGAAACACCCTGTAATTCTGGTAGTACAGCAGGAAGGGGAATTGTTCAGGCTACACAATGTGGAAGATGTTCAAAAGTGTAAACAAAGGTATCACAGACAAAACCCCTCCCTGCAGGAACGAAAATAAAACTCAGACGCTGCATGCCAATAAAAGAAATGAACAGGAAATAAACAAACAAGAAAGGCAACTATAAGGAGATGAGAAAAGAGACAAGATGGTAGAGGGAAATCAAGTGAGAAAATGTCTTAAATGGGCATAGTAATGAGAAGCCTCTCAGAAATTTGGCACAAAAGCAAAAAAAGAAGTAGAAACAGACACTGACAAGGGAGCATTTTAAGGAAATTGGAGGATCATATGTCAGTTGATTAAGGTGACTTAGAAATGAACTGCTGGACAAATGAGAGACAAACAATTTGGACAGAAGCACTTTTGATGAATGGAAGTTTCAAAGAGGAGAAAGGCAGGAATACAGAGGGCATGAAAGTGATCACAGAAAAAGAGAAGCAATAAATAAGTGGAAGGACCGGACAGTTAAAAGCACATGAATGTGGGCAGAACAGAGAGGATTCTGAAATGAAACAGATTCATACCTTAAAAAACACACCACATGGAAAATGAACATCACACCTTTGCAAAGAATTGGAGGAACAGAATATGTTCCCAGGGTAACGATGGATAATGCAGTCAAAGGGGCATAGGGGCCAAGCTTCCAAAGTAAGCAATTCATTTCCTTTAACTATTGAATGTTGTACAATAAACCACAGTAAACATAAAGAGTTTAATATCTAAGTCTAAGAAGAAATAACTAATAATTGCTGAAGAAACACATGGGTGGTCACGAAAAGAAGTTTATGAGGGAAATGGAGAAAGTAAAATAAAGATAAATCCAAAGACAAATGTGAAATAAACTAATGGTGGGGGATATGTATAGCATAGTAAAAGGTACAAGAGTAGAAAGAAAAAACATGTTGGACTACTACACTAGGCCTGTGAGCATGTGATCCCAATGAATGTGAATGTGGAGATATAAAAAAGATTGGACTGACATGTAGTATATTAGGATGAAGGACAGCTAGAAGGGAAAAAATAAATTCTTAAAAGGCACAAGCCCAGGGCATACCCATATACATGCAAGAGAAAAACAGCAGGGATCCAGATCACGGGGAAGAGAAGAGGTCTGAGTTCAGGTACCTCCACCTATTGAGTCCTAGTAATGTCCTTCTTGGAAGGTTTGTGGCTGGCAGGCAATCTAAAGCCCCTTTCTATCCCCAACCAATGACATTTGTTTACCCTTTTTGTATGTGTTATTTCACATTTGTCTATCTGCCCCCACTGCCTGCTTGTATCCTTTATCCCTCCTAATTTTTCTTTCACTCCTACCTTTCTTGCCCCTCTTTGTCTATATCTACTTATATCTATATGTCTGTTTATCTGTCTATATTAAATTCAGCTACTTTATTGTACACTATTCCTGCTGTGTGTTCTGCTTGCTATACCCCTTTGTTTTCCTATACTACCCTGTCACCCCATTAAAAAATATAGTATCCAGCTTGGTCAATACCTGTTCACTGCTCTTTAAAACCCTCTATATTATTTTTCCTTCAGCATATGCATTAGCTTCTTGTCAATATAGTGAAAGCTTATGCTACCTGCTGTAGTTTCCATTCAAGTTCACATGTGTTTCATACAACACAGTGTGAGATTGTAACTTTTCTTTTGTCTGCAGAATCTCTACTATGTCACTCTTCTGTGGTGCTCTACTTCTTTTATGACGTTTCCTTTTCACCTCACCTGTCCCCACCTACAAAAGTGCAGCTATGTACTTACTCATGCTGTTTGTCTGTGTTCTTTATTCATATCTATTTAGATTGACTGTGCAGTTATCTAGTAAGTGAGGAATTATTTTGATTCATAGTTTATTTTCATCTCTGTTTGTAGGAAGAAAGGGATAGCTTGTAGAAATGCAGATTTACTTTGATTTATATTTTGTTGGTTTACCTCTAATTTTCACTGTTTGCTGTTAGAATGGGCTAGGTGTGAGGCAAACTATAACCATCCCGTTTTGATTATTTTTTTCTTTTAGAATTCTTTATCCAAAAGGATTCCTTGAATAAGTATGCCATTAATGATTTGTTAAACCTTATGTATCCTGTACAGTGTACTAAATGCTATGTAAATTTAAAGGTAACACTTGATAACACTGGTGATCTGTGTTCTTCATTTCAAAAGTTGGATGATACCATTATTGGTAGTAAATCGTAAATCTAGACTTACTGATGATGATTGCATTTGTGCAATTGGCACAGGTTAGAGAAGTGTCGATACATATAGTGACCGAACTGATGAGATATATAATATTAAGCACAGTACAAATAGAACACATTTGGGAAAGGACATGTCTATTCTCAGTAAAGATCAAGCACCCCCTATCAAACAAGAAACTATGATGACAAGTTTGGAATTCATGATACAAGTATTCAGCAATCTGAGGATTCAGAGCACATAGAAGAAAATAAAAAAGAAGAAAGAGAAAGAAAGAAAGAAGTTCAAAACAAATGACAAGGAAGAAAAAGAAACGTATTAAAGTCTATAAAGCAAACAGAATATACAATATAAAGATATAATGTTGTTATGCAACACAGAGATTATAGGGAATGATAACATTTTTCTGTTAGAAAAACTTTAGTCTACAGAAAAAAGGCATATTTTTTTCCAAAAGAGACAGGGCTAGTGGAAAGGAAGAAATCAAAGTTGAACTTGGAAAGAATGAAGAACATTACTGTAAGAAAAAAAGAGGAGAAAGCAGAGGTTGACAACATGGCTCAAACTGTTGAGCTTCACAGCCAGCTGGATGAGAACTGCATGCTTACAAATGTAAAAGCAATGAAACAGTGGGATTAATAAGACTGATTCTGATGAAGATTGTTCTTTTGTAACAACTGATATAGCAGATATTACTGAATTAGAAGTCGATGGTCCTTCAGATATGGTCAGAAATTACATACTTGTATTCAGACATTCAATTATTAGAGGAACTGATACTTGCATTTGCAGAAAAGATCACGAAGATCAAATAGTGTTATGCTTGGCAGGAGTAAAAACACAGAATGTGAGAAAATCCTTAGAACTCCTTAGTGTGTGGAAGTACAGATCTGTTTATATTCATATTGGCATAAATGATCTCATCTGCATGGACTCGCTGACTGTTAGTACAAACTTACAGTCCTCTTAGATAGCATAGCTTGTACGGGTATTAGGACATCATTTTCACAAATCACATATAGAAAGGAGAGTCAGATCACTGTGAATGAAAATATTTTTGGGGGGTAAATAACTACGTGAAAGAATGGCATGGTTTAAAAAATGGAAATGTGTAGAGATCCAAGCCTGATTTAGGGCACGTGTTTACACAGGATGGAGTGCACTTGTCGAAACCAGGAAAGAAAATCTCCAGCAGCTATATTGCAATATTTGACAAACATAAGTTACGATTTTTGCCAGGTGAAAAATTTAACAGTTTACAGGTAGTAACATTTGATGAATCTCTTATGGTTGTTAACGTTATGAGCGTTACTAATTACACTTTTTATTGGAAAATTTGTAATGTTCTAACAAAACTGATGTTACAGTTTTTGAAAAATGGTTAAAGACCAATGACTGAAAAACAGTTCTATCAGGGCATAAATGTTTTTACTGTAACAGACATTGTAACAAAAATCAGGTGGAGGTGTTATGATAGGGATTAAAGGTTGTTCTGAGACCTGTTAATATTAAATGTTCAATTATAACAGTGATAGTATAGGCTGTGTAACTGTGATAATAAAGACAACCCTGGAACATGTAACAGTTGTTGGAGTGTATAGACTAGCAAAGTTAAGTGCTGATGACCTTGGGGAATTCATACATTTCTTGGATGAAACACCAATGGGAAGTGGCTGGGGACTTAATTTTACCAGAAAGAGACTGGAATAATATTGATTCAACAGCATTTGCAATGAAATTATTTACAATGTATGTTCAGGAACAACAATTGCTTCAGATTGTAACATAAGCTTACCGGGAAACAGAACAAACTAGACATTGTTTGTGTTCCTAAAGAAATTACTGTTATTTCTTGTCAAGTTTTTCTGCTGTTGATTATAGTTTTATAAAGGTTAAATTGTTGCTAGATAATAACTAATTGGAATGCTGCATTCAGTGGAAAATCTACAGAAAGAATGTGGAAATTCTGAATGGGAAAAAAAAAAAAAGCTGTTTAGCATCAGGATCTAGTCATGCAATGACAGTAAAATATATTTCCATAAGTATAAGATACCTGATTAAAGTGAGAGACAAAACATATAAGAAATGGAAAAGAGGTCGGACTACAACTTTGAAAACTGAAATAAACAAGCTGGACAGACAAATTAAACACACCCTGTGATTATTTAACAATAATGTAGGCTTTGTGCTAAATGTACACAATATAAGAATGTTAACCTGATGAGCAGCAGTGCTAACTGAATATGCATGCTGCGTATCACTCCTACACAATTACAAACACCTGTTTGTGGCCAGCAGTAGTGTTTGTGGCCATGGAAAGGTGGTTGCAAGCATGAGTAAAGAATGTAAACAAAATGGCTTTCTTACAGGCAAACCCACTATACAAGCACGGACCTGTAGTCCAAAAATATTAAGGGCAACTACAGAGAAGAATTGTGAAGAATGGGAAGTGAAGTGAAATTGTACACAATAACATTGGTTGTGCTATAGAAGTACTTAAGAGGGAAGGGAAAATGGGGAAAATGTACTCACATACTGCAGGAAAATAAGCTGAATTTGTTTTATTTTGGGATTCCACAAATGTACAGTAAATGAGTGGCAGAACACTAAAGAAGAACCAGTTGTTGCTCAGAAAACGTCACTATCTAGACATTATAAGGCAGACTCCATCACATACTGTTTTTGTGTAATGTTTTTTAATACATAATTATTAGAGGTGTCATGCTTCACCCGTAAAAGGGTTCACTGTGTATTTACTTCCCTCCTTTCCCATTGCAGGTAGTTAGAAGAGATCAGTCAGATATCGATAGTAATTGCCTAATGGGGTGGGAGTTAAGTTAGTATCATGGGGTGAACAATTGCACCTTTGTCTGCAACAGAGAGAGTGACAATCTCCTTAATGCGCACAGTATTTATTGTAGTATCAGAATGTTTCAATTGTTTTACAATGCAGACTGAATTAATTTACCTTTTAGTGATGTGCAAAATTAAATTCTTAAATCGGTATCTAGTAGCAATTTCTTAAACTGCTGTGTTTAGATGTTTTTGTTTACAAGTAACTTGTAGATAGATGTGTGTGTGTGTTCCTGATATAGGATTTTGTCTCTAAGGAGAAGGTGTGTCTTGATGTGATAACTTATGCTTCTCATGGTAGTCTGGTTCACGTTCAAATTCATGTACTAGTTGGTTACCACATGCAGAGCTTTTATAATCTTTCGGATTTTCCCTTCTGTACCCGATTTATGTTTGGCAGAGTAGCAGATCATTTTAAGGATTTCCAAGCGCTAAAAGTTTTTATTGAAAGAAGGCAGTTAAGTAGCACATATGCGTAGTTCATTTTTTATATCTAATGTTGTATTAAGACTGGTTCATTCACTGGGTGGCAAAATAGGGGTCTGAACCCGATCCAGATCTTTGGTAGGTTTTTATATATGTATATGTAATACATAATAGGTTCAGGATAGTGCTTTTTGTTTTCAGTTATATTAATTGCAGAAACATGAGAAATATGTTGCCAAATTACTGTTTCATTATGGTTTTCTGCATAGCATCTGTGTCCCATGATTAGATTTGCAAAATGTTTCTGTACCATCTATTTGACAGACTTGCACCCATTTCATAATTAGGCAGCCTATGACTTGTTTGCTGCATTCCTTCAGTCTTTGCCATTTTTTATGGCAGTGAAAAAAGTTTTATTTCTGGTTGTGGTAAAATCTTTTATTCAGTTTATTGACATGTCCCACTGTACTTCAAGTTAATTTACCATGTGTTTGAAAATCTGCGGGTTGTGGGGAAGAGAATAATGCATTCATGTATAGAGTAAAAGATTGTTAGTATGTAGGCAACTAATTAGAAGTCTTCTAGTATTTTATCTTTAGTGTATGTGCTTCAACTTTGGTTACACATTTTTAGTATATACACTGCAGAAGAAATGACAGTATTTTGTGAGGGAGTGGCAGTCCAAGACAGTGGTGCATACCTGAAAACTTTTTGGCTGCATTATAAAATTTGTCTTGTCACAGCTACACATTGTAATCAAATGCATTAGGAACCATATGAGGAGAAGAGATGCAATGAAGGAAGTGGGGGGGGGGGGCAGCCTAGACACTGATGTAAAATCCTGGACACCCTTGTATGTGTGTAACTTGTTTGAGACAGAGAAACAAAACCCTGTTGGTTAATTGTTTGAATGGAAATGTTTGGAAAACAATATTATTAGATCTGTAGGTAGGAAACTACTTTGGCTTATAGGTACTGCTTTCTTTGTGGAGACGAACTGCTAACATTCAGATAGCTTATGCTATTTTTTTCCTCAGCAGATTTAGTCTAGCCTCAATTTGTTATTTTTAAGCGAAGTTACAGAATTAAAGTTCCTATTCTTATGATATTATTGCAGTGAGAAATCCTTGGTTTAAAATGTTTTTCCCTGCTTACTATTGCAGATAGGTGGTATCTTTAAGTAACTCTGTATGTTTAAGCATGTTGTGTCAGAAATTTGATTTTGTTTGTGTGTTGCATGCAGTGCACTTATCGGTTATTTTAATAGACACCTAATAATTAAAAAAGTGTCAGCAGG
This sequence comes from Protopterus annectens, assembly GCF_019279795.1. Lineage (NCBI taxonomy): Eukaryota > Metazoa > Chordata > Ceratodontiformes > Protopteridae > Protopterus > Protopterus annectens. The sequence continues at coordinate 1,231,688,090 of NC_056731.1, read as the reverse complement.
CTTTGCTGTAAAGTTAGCTGCTATTGCAGCACCCTGTTACCTGGGCAGCCACACTCAAGCTGATGTACCTATTACTGTCTTTACATGGTAAATAGAACTGTAATCTTTTTTTGCCTAGTAATTACAGCAGAGGATTAGGGCTTTGAGCTGTAAACTACTTCCTTTCTGTTGCCCTTAGTTGTTATTCCCTCAGCCTCTGTTTGCCACTGTGTGACTCAGTTAGCTAGATGGTGTTCTGGGGCAGTTGCACAATTGAGCTAAGCTCCTCAATGTTTTTTCAGGACCTGATGTCTAGTAACTCACTATCTACTGGGTATTTCTTTTTAAACAGGTAGACTTTTACATTTTCAAGCCTTATTCATAGAAGTAAGATTTCATAGACTCCTTTTCAAAGGTTTATTTATCTAGTAGTTTCAGTCTGTCAATATAGTTGTAACCTTTTCTGAATTTGTTTTGCATATGTTGAGTAGAGGGCTGTGTAAGATCTCCACAAGGAGGCTCTGAAGTGATTTTTGTCAGGCTTGTAATACTGGAAGCAAAATGTATGGCTTTCTAGAGGACAAAAATTTTAGAATATCTTTGGTATCCTAATAACATTTGTATATAATGGAACAATGGGGCATTCGCATTTCCATTTTAATTTACCATTATACCTGGCTCTGTATAAATTAAAAAGTGTGTGTGTGTGTGTGTGTGTGTCTATATTTCTATATATCTATATTCTTATCTATATTCTTAGTTTTAACACTTGAATGTGCTTATTCGTGCTCAGCACTCGTTCAGAACCTGTTGTAAGCACTAAATAAGCTACAAATTACTACAGCACTCAACCTTCCTCATTACCTAGAAGAAAACAGTATTTGTACTTACTTTCCTCACTTGCTTAGAGAAAAACAGTTCTTGTACTCACTTTCCTCACTTGTCTAGAGGAAAATATTTTTTTTATTCAGGCATGTCCAAGGGTCAGCTCCCAGTGTTCTCTCTAGTCTATCTGATGAATCTGTTCATCTTGGGGCAATGTAGCAATTGTCTCATGTACACAGACAACCCACTCCTCCTACCACCCAACACTACAACCTGTGAGAGATGCACTTATCTAGCCAAACTGGAGGCAAAGCTCTCTCCAACCAAGACTGAACTTGACAGTCAAGAGGAGAAGGTAAACACTTGTACCATACCACACTCATCACATAGTCCCACTAAACCTTCACCACCAAAATCCACACATAGAAACACAAAAACATTTGAGGAGGCTCTCAATAATAATCTGCTCAAGCAACAGAGACCTCCAAAGCAGAAACGCAAGCAACCTCTACCCGCAACACAACCCAAATGACACATAGCCCACAAACTCAGGGTGCCACTCAACCACAGCCCATAAGGCAAAACAACATACCCAACACACTAGTCATAGGTGACTCTATAGTCAGGCACACTGATGCCCCACTCACCAGGCTAAACAAGGAGAAGGTTACTGTCAGCTGCCTGTTGGGTGCCAGGATCCACCACATAACCCATGCACTCAGGTCACTCCACAACAAGTACAAATATGACTCTGTCATTGTCCATGTTGGCGTAAATGACCTGAGATATACCTCCCTGGACTACATGAAAAGAGACATGGAAGAGCTCTCCGATCTTGTAGCCCAGGCAGCTATGACCCTAGCCCTGAGTAGCATTCTGCCATTGCCCAGAATTATACCGCAGTACAAGGACAAAATGATTGACTTCAACAATTGGCTGAGCTTCTGGTGTCATTCTAAGAGGATCCAGTATCTGTCTGCCTGGGACGACATGGTCGACAAACCACGATGCTTTGCCAGAGATGGCCTGCACCTGTCACCTCTGGGATTCTGGATACTGGCTAAGGCTCTTACCACCCCTATTGTGCCTTTTTTAGGCAAGGTTCAAATGATAAATTCACCACCGTAACAGGAACAGGCAAGCCAAAACTGAGGGTGATGCTACTCAGTGCTAGATGTCTAAATCTCAAAATGCACTCCCTCAAGGTACTCCTTAAAATGGAGAACATCGATATCTGTGCAGTGACTGAGACTTGGTTCAAGGCTCCAGAGAGCCCCCCTGCATTACCAGGCTATAACTCATACCACACATTTTAGCCATCTAACCTGGATCAGAACACGAAAGGTTAAGGTGTGTCCATATTCATTAAATATATCCACACCCCCAGGCTAGATGCTCACCATAATGCATCCGAGGTTATCCAAGTGCAATTAACTCTAAGCAAAACTGCAATCCAAATTATAGCTTGCTACAGATCCACCACCATGCCCCAGGATTCTCACTCCTCTTTTTTTGATGTACTGGAAAATATTTGCGTTCAACCAAACACCCTAATAATGGGCAATTTCAACTACCCCACCATTAACTGGGAAAACTACTTATGTACCATCTCCTTCACTCACTCAACTCAATTAATAAATTCCAGTGACCTGGATCAACTTATCCACACCCCCACCAGGTGCAACAATATCCTAGATCTAGTCATTACCAACATGAGTGACCGGTGTTCCACACCTAAAATCAATTCCTCGTTGGTCAGATCTGTCCATAAGCTAATTGCCCTAGATATCCACATCCTGCTCCCACCCCCCATTAAGGAAACCATGGTAAAAAGTTTCTCTAAAGCCAACTTCATACTTCTTAAGAGAGAAGTGGTGAACTTCATGACATCCATGCAGATGGACAATACAGTTATGACTGCTGAATCCTACACAAATGCAGTCTATAAGCCCTTATACAAGTGCATGGATAGTGCTATCCCAAACAGAACCAAGATGCTATCCTCCAAAAAAGGAAGCCATAAACAAACTCTACAACAGAAGGAAGAAACTGTTGCAAAAGAGAGTAAAATCCCATGAGTGGAGGAGCTCCCTGGTCAGCCTCAGTAAGAAGCTGAGATCCCTGATAAGATTCTCCAAAGCTAGCTATGAAAACAAAATTGCCACTGATTCTAGGGACAACCAAAAAGCATTCTATAGCTATGCCAAGAATCTCAATGACAACACCCAGATCTGCACTGAGTTACAGCACAACGGCATGAAAATTACAGAACCAATTGATATTGCCAACATCCTGGCAGCTAGGTTCAGTGCTAACTTTGCCCCCCTCTCACCCCCTAAAGGGCCCATATCTATACAGGAAGAATGCAGAGTCTCTGTAATCACAACTATGCAGGTAAAAGCCGCACTCTCTAAGGCCAAAAACACAGCATCCATGGGACTGGACAACATCACAGGCTGTGTTTACATGAACTTCAGAACAAACTGGCTCCCCATCTAAGCACTATGTTCAATCATAGCCTCATGTCAAGCTTTGTGCTCACTGAATGGTGCACAGTAACAGTTACCCCACTCCACAAAGGGGGAGCCACCACTGATCCCGGGAACTATCGCCCTAAAAGCCTGGTGAGCCTGGTCTGTAAGGTCATGGAACGCATCATCATGGAACTCATAAACAAAGAGATTGGTAACCTCCAAACTCTAGACCCCACCCAGTTCGGGATTGTGAAAGACAGATCATGCCTCTTGAACCTGATTGACTTCTTTGAGGCAGTCAACAAAGCCATAGATGAGGGTAAGGTGGTTCACACAGCCTATCTTGACCTCGCCAAGGTTTTCAACACCATCCCCCATTCTGGAATTATAGCTAAACTCACTAAACTAGGTATAAATCCCTATATCACAAGATGGTTTGCCATCTGGCTCACTGACAGAACCCACACTGTAAAAGTTGCAGACTCCACATCTGACTTCAAACCAGTGACAAGTGGAGTACCACAGGGTTCAGTCCTGGGACCTCTCTTGTTTAGTATCTACTTCTCTGAAGAACAGGCTAACACAGAAGGACTTTGGCTAATGAAGTTCGCAGATGACTGCAAACTAGGAGCCAAAGTTGAGTCCCCAAATGATGTGGAGATCCTACAGAAGGGCCTGACTGAGACAGATGCCTGGTGTCAGAGTCATGGCCTCAAGCTCAATGCCAAAAAGTGCATTGTCATCCCCTCTGGTAAAAACTCTGTATCCATGAACTACCACATAGGCGGCAGTCTACTTAATGCAGAATGTGTGATAAGAGACCTTGGGACCCAGGTGGACAGTAGTGTCTCCTTTGATAATCACATCGCCACAGTAGAAATCCTTCTATGTGGCACAACTCATTACAAAAGAGTTCTCATCCAGGAAAAAAGAGGTCATTGTTCCCCTCTACTCGACACTCATTAGACCCATTATAGAGTACAACGCCCCTTTTGGAATGTACCTCACAAGACATCTGCAGTAGCTGGAAATGCCACAGAAGTACCTCACAAAGAGGATTACTGGCCTCAAACAGATGCCCTACACTGACCATCTCAAAAAACTCCAGCTTTACTTCATAGCATATTGCCTACTCCGAGTTGATCTCTACCTAACATATAAAGCTATGTCAAACCCAGAGCTGTTGGACATGCTACACCTAAAGAAATCCCAGTCCCTCCGAGCTACACACTCTAGGGACCCAAACCTTGTCACCACAATAAACAGGACATGCGGGAGGGATAGATTCCTGTCCCAGAGACATCCCATACTCTGGAACAAGCTACCCATTTATGTCAAGCAAATTTCCTCATTAGCACTCTTAAAGAAAAATCTTGATGAGTGGATGGGAAATACGAAATACACCCTGGGGATCACTTCTGTGGCTCTGCTCGACAGGGGCACAGGAAAATAACTTTCTTGGGTGGCATAAGCCAGGGAACCTTGTTGGCTAGGCTTACTTAGGCCCTTGGGCCGATAGCCTAGTACCTACCTATGAACTATATATATATATATGTATATAATATTATTTTCTGCTGACCATCAGTACCCTTGCAACCTGTGAGCCCATTTATTTCTCAGAGGGGCAAGAGCCATCAGTGGCCCATTTGTTTGTCTTTGTGTGATGAGAGCTGTTTGCAGGGCTATCATCCAGACAGACACCAGGTTCTAAATCTCAGTTGCTCTTAACACCCCTCACCAACTTCCAAGGGATGTTAGCATTGCTCATATATGGAAAATGGTGGCGAAGCATTTGAGTTTCCATGCATGGCTGCTTCCTTACCTATACTGCTGCATTATAGCAGCACATCCCTCTGGCCCAGATTCCGTGGACTGCACCATCTGAGCTCTCAGTGAGTGTTTATCAAGTGGTAAGCCAAACGCCCCTCCTACCCCTTGGACAGGTGAACGGGATGCTGTTCACCCCCATCCTTCCACCCTGCTCCCTCTAACACCTGTGCCTGGTAATAGAACATATGTCTTGTAGTCACAGTTAGGGCTTTATCCTTCTGCTCAATGGGAAGGGGGAGTTTTTTTTTTTTCACTGATGAATGCTAATATATATAACTTTAATGTCCTTTTCCAAGAGTTAGATTCCCTTTAGCTGTATTTATTTGTGTAATTTGTGTTTCTTTATCCATGCTTATCTCTCTGTTTTGTAGTGCCTTATCTTTGCACTGCTTGTATTCTCAACATGAATTATTGTTTTTTGATGTTCACTGGAAATGCTGCATATCCGCAAATCTAACACCACATGTGTAACAAGCACTCAAGACCTAAACCTAGCCTGTGACATTAATAGAACCTACTGGCATGATAGATTTGTATCCCAGAGACACCCCCATCTGTGGAACAGACTCCCTCTTCATGTGAAACAGAGCACCTCTCTGTCTTCATTTAAGCATAACCTGGATGATTGGATGGGAAATAGAAAATTTGCCACTGGGATGGGATTGCACCTGCATCTCTGTTTGATGAGGGGGGACAGGCCGGGGCCGTATTTTGGTTCTGTTCTTCAGTTTGCATTTGAAAGTTGGTATCCCACAATCCCATTGGAGTGGGTGGGGTTACATAATTATGTATGCACATTTTATGTTAATCAGCATACAGATTTGTGCCTATTTTTTATGGGCCTTTCTCCTGATTTTTATATGTGTCACGGTTGAGAGGTATGCGCTGTATAGTCATATAAATGCTAAATGGTAAAATAATAACACTTAACATACATAAGTGACAAATGACAGCACAGATTGGATGACATTTCATGATTTCAGCTTTTCCTTTGGTAATTTGCATCGTTAAACCAGTCACACTTTCTGATAGTCTAGCAGCATGCCATATAGTAAGAAACATTTTATGGAAACCCTCATCTGCAATTAAGCTGTATAGTGTGCTTAAAACTATTGCACTAATAAAGAAATGTTTGGATGAAGATATGCACTACAGAGCATAATTATTTTGGAAATACTTAATGCCTGTAAGCAATGAATGACATAATAAACATTCACATCACGTCTTTTTCGAACATATGCCAGGACAAATATCAGAAAGATGCATACCAATCATGGATGCAACAGAAATACACATACTGGTTGTGTCATGAAGAACCCTGAGTTAAGGGTTATGGATGCCCCACCTTGTAGGACAAAAGCATGAAAAGGGTATCCCTCTGACTGTCATAACTATTGTCTGTATGTAAGCTACTGCTGTCTGATACAGTTGTTTCCAGATTCATACACCTGCCTATGACAGTAGGCTCTCTATTGACCTTTTTATTGACTGCATGTGCCAGGGGAGAGAGCAGTGGAGGCTGTCACACATAACTGAAATAAATGTGTGCAGTAAGAAAGGTGTTACAAGTATAACTTGAATAATCTGATTTAGTCAGAATGCTGAAAAGGAGCTACACATGCTACTGTCCACAAAGCAGTGAATAGTACAATATTAGTGCTTCTTTGTTAAGGAAGCTGTTTCCATGGTGTGGTACACATACACTGTCCCAGAACAGAACCATGTTCTATTTATGTAGGTATGTTATATAAGCCAGTATTTAATGGAAGTGCCAAAGGAACAGTCACAGCATGATACGCTTAGATAGCAATTTCACTGTCATACAATCACAACCTGTGATGATATAGCAATGTGCAACATTAAAATGGATAAGAGAAACTTACTACAATGCTGTTTATGTAACATCAGTACATTCATGAAATGTAACTCTTCCAGCTAAAGACGTGGATGAACCACAAGAGCGACAGTACAAGTCTCCATCTATGCAAACATATTTTATGATATGCACGTGTCATAAACAATGTCTTTGAGATAAAAGGGACAGGGATGCATCTCCCACTGTAAATGGACACATTATAACTGTGTTGGAAGCCATTCATGCATTACATTATAAAGCCACGCAATGCTAGATGTCACTGACTGCAGATATTGAACACCTTAGCATCTGACTACAGAAAACACATTATATTGTACAGAATGAATGCACCACGGTAAAAGTGTCACTACAATTGTGAGATATGTCAGTATGTCAAGGTGTTACATCATGTTATTGGTGCAAAGGATATATGTGCCTGTAATTGCTGTATTAAGGCAGCAGCATACAGAATGTTGTCTCATTCCCTCATGCCAGAGAACGGTTGCTGCATATGTTGTTTTTAGGAAAATGTAATTGCATGTCATCATTACTATGAATAAAAGCTTTGCTATTTGAGAAGTTATAGCCTTTTGTAGAAGGAATCAGCATCTGTATCTATACACAGCAGATGTGTTTAAAAACAGTGTTTGCAGCATGTACAGTCGCAATAAGACTGACCCAATATAATGACAGGATTTGAACTTACTACTTGAGATAACAAGCTACAGATTACTGCTTGAATCACAAGCACCACACAACCTATGGTGGTATAACTGCGACAGTGCACAGTTGAATGGATGGCATCGCCATTGTTTACTAGATGTACGTTTATGCTAAAATGTGGTTAAAGGGCACAATAACACTGTAACACTGTACACCTGCACATCATATATGTATTTGTGGAATAGTCTACACAGCATGAGAGTGAAAGACATACTCACAGCTATCCTTAAACATCCTCCATATTTAGGTACTCAATGTACAAAACACAATATCAAAGTCACCCGCCACAGTTGTACTACAACTATGGGTATTGCAGTTTTGGTAGTATTACATAATTATCGTGTTGCTGAAAAGTTATTTGCCCTGATAATGCTAGAATATGCTAGAGTAACAGTGTTCCACTGCAAATATAGCTCATAAGTAGAGGTGTACATGAAGGTGGTTGTGAGGTAGAAAACTGTATATAACAGTAATCACAGTCACACTATTTAAACAAGGATGGACTCAAACCACTTACCTATCTAGTTAAACAATCTATACAGCACATTATCAGCAGTGAGTGTAACAGGAGAATTCTGAGTCCAAGTGAGGCATACAGCATCTATCAGGGGATAACATCAGAAGTATATTTCCAAGGAGATGTTGAGGGTAAAATGACTTCAAGAGCCATCTGGGGTTGTAAATGCTGACACTACAAATGTATGTAAGCCAATCCTGAGTTTATTTACAGTCACACACATAGTTACAGAAGTTAGTCACTGCAATATTTGAACCGCCTACCTATCTAGTTGCATATTCTAGAGAAAAGTGTCCAAAACACAAGTACCACAAGAGAAGTCTGACTTGTAAATTGTGGGAATGCGCTTTAGAAAGAATGATGTCATCAATTTGTTGAGTGAAGACGTTATTGTGAAAAGTGGGATAATGGGATGGTGGAGTTACCTAGAAGTTTAAAACATTTATCCAGAGCAGAAGTTGATTGAGCATAGCTGTGTTGGAGGATATACTTCTCTGACTCTATGTACCCCCCCCCACACACACACACACACACTTACTTTCCATTTTGAGTTTCAAACCTCCTGTCTAGTTATACAGTCTATCTAGTTATGCAATCTATAGAGCATAGTATTAGATGCAAGCACCACAGCATAATTGTGACTCTTAAAGGGACAGAGTGCACTTTTTTTCAGGATAACATCAGCACTGTGATTTAGAGGATGTCTTTTAAAAGTAGGACAAGGGAGCTGTGCACAAAGTTGAATGAAGCACACACACATACACACACACTCCTACCTTTGTAGTTGCAAAATCTATAAAGCACAGTATTAGTCACAAGCACAAGGGGAGAAGTGTTACTTTAAAGGGGAGACAGTGTACTTTTTACAGGGTGGCCTCATCAGTTTTTTTCATAGAGGATATTTCAGTAAAAAGTGGGCTAAGATAGCTGTGTGAAGAGTTAAATGTTTTCTTCTTAGGATAAGTGGATATCACACCAAGTGTTACATACACTCAAAAACACGTTTCTCACATTGAGCATTAAACCTCCTACCTGCTAGTTACACAGTCTAGAGAGTACAGTATTAGTCACAAGCACTATAGGAGAGGTCTGAATTTAATGATGTAAAAATCACATTTGTACTTGTCGAAAATACACTGTTTGGAACAGATGGTACTGTGCATAACAGGTTTTTGGACAAATGCATATGCATGCATAGTATGATATAACAGCACTCTGATTGTCCCATGTAATTATCTATTTCTCTACTATGATTTAGATACAGTCCTTCATGTGCATTAAGTTGCTGTGAGGGACAGATACCTTTTTCAAAGCAGGGGATGCCAAAGAAATTCACAGTTGTAAACCAGTGGATCAGCAATCAGATATTCCTGCCACTTCATTACAGGATGATTGCGCACTAGTTTTGTCTTGTACAATGTGCATTGACAAGACAAACACACAACTCTTTCATAGACAGTGCACTGCAGAATAACAGCAATGAGTTATGTGTGAATAAGATAACCACAATTGTAAATCTGTTGCAAGCGTATCCATTGGAGAGCAGACATGCATTAACCAATTAAATTAATTGAGTAAACTTCACTCTGAAATCAAGGTAACATGTTAAAATTCAATACAGACATAAATGCTGTGCATCCTAAACAAAGAATAAGTTTGCATTTGTTGTGCATATTTTTTTATTCACTGCCAGAAGAGCACTGTTGCCAAGTGCAACTGTGCTGCTTATGGCAAAGTATTAGTGCATGCATAGACATATATTGCGGTGTTAATATTAGAATGTGAATTAGCAGTAGGCTATGGGGGGTCTGTGCCAACCGTTGCACAAAGAAGCATTGTACGCATACACCCATTTGTGAATCTGATGGAATACAGAAATGATATGTGCTATGGTCATGTTTCATGTGTTATGATTTACACATTTCTCATGACAGTTGTATTTTGTTAATCCTTATATATATATATATATATATATATATATATATATATATATATATATATATATACACATATACTATAGGTGTATTATGAAAGAACTGAGATTTCAGAAAATGAGAATGTATGTAGTTGTCTTCAGCACCCTATTAACAACTGTAACCTATACATCCAACTCTTCAGCTTGTTGAAAGTATATTAAACTGACCAAATATAGCTAAGCACAGTGGCATGAAGCTCAACAGAGCAATGCAGCCAAAAGCAGAAAATTGCAAGATATTGCCATAAGCTGTGTACTTCCATTTAGCCTGAGTTGTAAGTGGTGCTCAGTGCCTGATATTACACAAATGCAGAGGTGGAAGAATAATGACACAGAAGGGAGAAAATAAATTCACAGGGTAAGCTGAAGGCAGGGACAAAACATCTTATGACAGAAACAGGATAATGTTGGCTCATAACAATATGTAGCTAGCAGGTACACATAAAATAGTGTATCAGAAATGATCAGTATCCCTTAGCCAATGCCTGGACTAGAATTTTTGAAATTAGTAAAAAATCTACATATATATGTAAGCAGTATCTTATCATACCACAAATTAATTATTACTTTGCACCCTTTAAATAACACAACTGATGAACAGTGCCAACTTACTGAAGCAGAGGTTGTGAACAGAGAGAGCTACAGGAAGATGCAGACAGGACTGGCAACAGTATGTTTTGTGGTTCATGTAGGAACATCTGTATGGTGTGTTGCTCATCATCATCATCATCATCATCATCTCCCTCTTTTTCCATTTTCTACAAGGAGTTGGGGTATCATGGAAAGTGTAGCCATCTCTCTCTAGTCAATGGCACTCTTCTGCCTTCGTTGACACTGATGCCTGACCATGGCAGGTGTCTCACACAACCCATCCCCTTGACACTGATGCCTGACCATGGCAGGTCTCTCACACAACCCATCCCCTTGACACTGATGCCTGATCATGGCAGGTCTCTCACACAACCCATCCCCTTGACACTGATGCCTGACCATCGCAGGTCTCTCACACAATCCATCCCCTTCTTTGCTGAATGCCCTTGTTTCCTCTTGCATTCTTCCTATCATTCCCAAATATTCTTAACCAGATTGTCTTTTGCTTTTCTGCACGAGGCAAAACCACCATAATCTCTTCTCTTTAACCTTTTCAGCAATTGGAGCCACTTTGTTTTTGGCTCTTATGTCCTCATTTCTTCATCTGTCCCACAGCGTGTGCCCTACAATCTCTCCCAGGCACTTCATCTCCATCACCTCAGGCTTCCTCAGCTGCACTGCCTTTACTGCTCAGGTTTACATACCATACAGTAGCAGTCATCATACCATTGTTTTATACACTTTACTTTTCAACTTCTTTGACATTCTTCTGTCATATGCTACACCTGCAGCCCCTCAGATTCTAGCTTTGACCTCCTCATTGTGTTACTCTTATTTATTAAATCTTCATTTAGCTGTTATGCTCTGTGGAATAAAGTGCTTGCTATATGGAGAAATAAGTGATAGGACAGTCCAACAAAAATGAAGACATAAGCAGAATAAGGTTGGCTTAGAAAATGTCCCAGTTCAAGCTGCAATGATTTTGCAAATTATGTCTTACTGCACTGCTCAAATGGAGTGTCAATTCGGAGAGAAGCACATATGTTTGCAGTTAAGTATATGGCAGGAATATGAAATGTCATGAAAAATAACGTGACCTACAGCTGTAATTTTGAAAAAATAATGTGACCAGCAGCTGTAACTGAACCCATGACACTATGCAAAAACAGCGGTTTAAAAAAAAGGGTAATTATCTCAACATGCCATAAATGAATTCCTAGTTCATCTAGCAGATTGAGAACTGTTTCATTAACTGTTTCACAGTACTGCCTTTAGTCTGTCTTTATGTTATATTCCCATAGACCTGCAGATTTAAGCACATTTGTACAAAAGTAACTCATCTACTGTGGCTGAAACTGAAATCTTCAGCTTTTGCAATAGGAAGTCAAACAGTGTTCACCTTCACGCAGCTTTGTTGTGCTATGCCAAGCCCTGCATGAATGCTAATGACATAAAAGGGAGTCTTATCCATGGGTCATTTCTCTCAATGTGTGTTGTGTGTGAATCTATTTTTTACCAGATTAAATAGGTGAAAAGGGGTGGATAGGACAGTAGTGAAAACTGGGTTGGCAAGCAGAGGTTAAGACAGAGGGGGAAGAACATAGGAATTAGCAGGAGGGTGCTGGGAAAGAAACATAGCTATCCACTTCTTCATTGCATAATTCTCAATTGTACACATACTTTCATGACTTTGGAAAGTCAAAACATCAATGTTGGGCAGCAAAAACAGAATAATGCTGTTTGGCCAAATGGACCAAATCTAATTTGTCAAGATGACACTTAAGAGAAGTGGAGAGCTATGTGTGGGGTTATTTATTTATTTATTTATTTATTCATTCAGTCATTTATTTAGTTATATATTTATGTATGTTTGTGAGGCAGGTGCCCATTTTTTTCTTTTTTTAGGAGAGAGAGAGAAATATTGTTGAAGGTGCTTAGGAATGAGAGGATCGAGTGGGTAGGGCAGGTTAGGAAGCATGCACAGACATGCAGGACATATATGACATACAAGGCAGGTAGGGATGGGAAATGACACAAAAGTCTGGGGGCAGCATGACTGGGGATAGGTAGTGAACCTAATGGTGCTCCCACGTCCAGCTTGAGAACAGTGAAAATCTGCTGCCCAACCTCTGAACTGTCATCCTGTTTCTTGTATCAGCTGCCTGGGTTAGTGCTGGATATGACATCATTTTTGCAATCTGATGCAGGACCTTTTCAACCCTGGCAGTACATGCATAGTGGCCCCTCTCCATGATATCCTCCACCAGCCCTGTCAGCTCCTGCTATGTGACAAAATCTCTGCATTCACTGGTACTGCCCCTGGAGGATACCACTACAACAGCTGCTGGGGCAGAGCTACATGAAGCAAGTGGAGCAGGTAGGGCAGAGATTATCGAGGTAACCCTGATGGGTTGTGAACACAAAGTGCTGGATGCCTGTGCTACCATCTTTGGAGATACAGCAGGCTGTGCCACAATGGTTGGTCTACCTCTATGTGTTGTTAATTTTGTTTTCAGCCACAATGTATGCAAACAGCAGAATGTTAATAAAATACAATCCCACCAAAAATAAATAAATAAAAAATAAAAACAGAGAATGATATGGTAATGATGAGGGGGGAAAAGATAATTAGATCCATGCCATATCACATTAATTTATTGTTCAAATTCACTTTTTTGGCAACAAATAAATGATTATGATAATTTACTGTTATGCACCTTTGCCACATCCATATAACATGTGAAAGCATTAATGTGTCATAAGTAATCTAACTGCTAGGATTTAAGAAAGGGCAATCTTTATTCCCCAATGACAGATGTCTTTTATACATGCAACTGTAATAATTGCAATTACGAAATGTGAACAGTTCCATATTATTGCCATTAATATTTTAGAAATACTATCCTCTAATAAAAACTAACTGCTGCTTTTGGGTATTAAAACTACACAGTTAAGCTGTTGCCTAATGCAACTAACAAGAGTTATTGAGGAAGGCATGCTTAATATAATGTTTGAGGTATGCCTGTTCAAGATGATAGCGAGTGATGGACTGAAAATTGATATCTGTCTTAAATTTGGATCTGAGTAATACTGACCCCATGTCTCTCTGAGGTGAGTTGAAGTCTCCTGCTACATCTTTTGGCTTGACACTGTACAGTAGAAAATGTATGTATATATGTATATATATATATATATATATATATATATATATAAAAACACAAACCCAAGAGGCAGTAAAGATGTCCAAGTAATGTATAATTCAAGTCCTTGTCGAAATATAAGTTCCAAAACACATGCAGTAAGAAAGAATCACAGTTTATTGCAGAAGTAATCGTAAGCGCTTTCACGGACTTCACTATCCGCTTCCTCAGACGATACTGTTACAAAAAGCACATCCCTTTAAATACAAACATTACCTCCTCACAATTTACTAATTATCCAATTAAGCATAAAACTAATAAAAGTTCTTATAATAAAAATTCACAATTAAATAACAATTGTTTTATAAAAAATGTTAAAAACAATAATAAATGACCACTAGCAAAACCAAAACAATAAACATACTTGTTAGCAGCTTATTATAGTTTGTTTTATTTTATTTTCCTAGAGTTCAAGGCGGGCTTTATAGAAACTGTATCATTTAGGCCCCTCCCTCTATGGGCACCCAACCGCAGAATCCATTTAAGCTCTGCATGTTCAGTGTCATTAACAATGTTACCTATCCGTATACTGGGTGGTTGGACATGTAAAATCTGAAACAAAAACATATGGGTAGGGCCATATTGAACCACATGCTTTGCTATGGCATTGTATTCTTCTTTTCTATTAATGCTATAGATATGGTCCCTAACTCTTTCTCGCAGGGATCTATTTGTCTTGCCCACATAATAGCAGAAACATGTTGTACAGTGGGCAATATAGACAATATTTCTGCTATTACAATCTCCCTGCGTTCTGAGCTGCCACAAATATCCTGTATCAGGGTGTTTGTAGAACCTCGATTCATCAACATATTTACAATATGTACATTTTCCGCATTTCCTGGTCCCTAAGAAAATATTGTGCATACTCTCATATGGATTCTGTCGTTCATTTGGATAACAAAGAGACTGTTTTAAAGTTTTACAATTTTTGTAAATGAATGTGGGTTCATTTCCCACTAATTTATGTGTCTCATCATCCACTAATAAAATGTGCCAGTTATTATTCACTATCTTATGTATCCTACTAATATTGGCACAATATGGTATCACTATTGATGGGTTATTGTCCCATTTAGTATCACTCTTCCTTCTATTAAAAGTGTTATTAGATGAAAAAAATGGTTTAGCTCTAAAGGTTCTCAATTCATCAATTTTTTCATATACACTGTCAATTTCTTCATGTGCATAACCTCTATTTAAAAAACTTTGTTTAAGCTTTCTAGGTTCCTCATCAAAAATTATATCATCACAACATAATCGTGACAGCCTCATGGCTTGTCCTTTAATAATATTTGTGAATAGCCTTGGGTTGTGCATACTGTCATGATGCAGAAACGCTGATCTATAACAGGGCTTTCTATATATTTTGGTTTTTAAGGTATTGCCCTCCTTATATATGTTGACATCAAGAAAATCTATTGTTTTATTTGAATAATTAGCTGTAAATTTTAGGAACTCATTTGTAGCATTTAGTTCATTAATCAATTTTATACAGCTTTCTTCATTGCCTTTCAGGACAATGAAGAGGTCATCAACGAACCTTTTAAAGAAAAGCACTTGACTGTTGTTAATAAGGTTTTGTTGTTCCCAGGAAACCATAATTAAGTTGGCATATGTATTTGCACAACTTGTTCCCATAGCTATTCCTGTATTTTGCTTGTAATATTTGTTATCAAATAAAAATACATTATTGTCCAGGACCACTTCCAATAAAAAACATATTAAGTCAGCCTTAATTACTTCCATGTTGTTGTCATTTATTAACAGTTTCCTAAGCATTTCAAGGCCTATGGAATTGGGAATACACGTAAATAAGGATTCCACATCCATTGTGATAAAATAGAGATTTTCCATATTGGTACATTCAATGCTAAACTGGTAAAGGTCTTTCAAGAACTCCTCCATATCCTTTAGAACATTTTTATATTTAGATAATATAAATTTTAATTCATAGTCTAGATAAACTGATATCGTCTCTGTGGACCAACCTGCCCCAGCAACTATTGGACGGAATTTGGGGCATTTGGGATTTTTGTGGACTTTAGGAAGTCCATGTAGCCTGGGTATACAGGGATATTCAATATTAAAATAGTTAAACAATTCCTTGGTAATGATGCCAGAGTGTAGACAGTCTAATAATGAAAAATAGATGGTTTTAAACAAGCCACAGATATATTCTAAAGAAACTTGTTCATACGCATTCATTCTTAACATATCATTCATGCTATTTAAATAGCATGACATATCCAACATTACCACAAGCCCCCCCTTGTCACAAGGTCTAATAATAATAATTTCATCTTCTTGTAAACTGCGTAGGGCTAAACATTCCTGTTTGTTTAAGTTATTAATACCCTCAGATCTCATAAACAAAGAATCTTCATATATATCCTTTTCAACTGCTTTTAAGAAAATTTCAATATTGGGGGGCGCTATAGGAACATAATTACTCTTTTTCTTAAACTTTTTTTGGTATATTTCATTATTCTGTTGCAAAGAAAGTTTTAAAGAAACATCACGTGTAAACATGCGTATCGCTAGAATCGTCTCACTAATGTCAATGCAGGTAGTGGGAATAAATCCCAAACCTTTATTTAATAAAGAGCATTCTGATACTGTTAGATTGCGTTTGGAAAGATTCCAAATCAAGTTTCTGTTGTCCACATTTTCTTGATTGTACGCACCTGTGGGGCTTGTACCATCTCTTTGCGCTTCTGTCCACGTTGATTGTTGTCTTCCAACGATTTTTTCCTTGTTGCCCTGAAAGGCAATGGAAAAGCCAACGGGTCAACTGTGTTGGATGTATCTGCCAAAATTTTTCGTCGTACATCAGGTGCTGGGCGTACATTACTGTTTGTATTGATTTCCCCGTTCATCTCGGCCCCAACTAAAACTTCTTTAGGTGTGGAATAAGTGGAAGCTGGCAATTGTGGCGACAATACAGTTTCCATGTTATTAACACTGGCATCTATTGAATTGCTCGTATTTGTTGTAGTCAACACTCCTTCTGGCTTCCCCAAAGGTTCACCTCCTTTTGTTCCAGTTGCTTGTAGGCTAGTAGCACTATTACGAGTCGAATCAGCGTACGTGCGTGATGTCATCGTACGTTGAGGACGTTGATTGATGTTGTTGGTAGCTACATTCACAGCAACATTTCTCGGCCAAGTAAATACATTTTGATTTTTAAAATCATCCAGATCTCTAAGTATTTTTCTTTTTTTAACATCAAGAAGCTTGACTTCATAACGGGATATTTTCTCCGTTATATCTTGTAAAAATACTTCCGTTGGACCTTCTCCGTACAAGTTAAACAATTCCCCCTGTTGCTGAATAATTTCTTCCTTTAAACTAAGTTCTATCGGTTGGAAGAAATTCAGAATTAACTCCATGTAGGCTCTGCTGGTACTTATATTAAGTTGTTGCCATTTAGTTAAAAGTTCTGGATATTGATTGCCAAACGTAGGCATAGTTAATATTCTTAGACCTCGGGGGATAATATTCAGATTCAGACTTGCTTCCAAATGATAGCGTTGATTTTGCAACCGCTTAAATTTAAATACATTGTTTTCGATGTCACGCTTAAGATTTCTTATTAATACATCATTATCAGAGTTGAAAGGTATTACCTCTGGTACTGTTAGCGAACTGGTGTTCATAAGGGGATTTTCGTTGGTGCTTAATAAGCTTCTCAAACTATTATTGAGCACACTTCCTTTCGTTCCTCCTGAACACTCCATGTTGTTTACTGCCTCTTTCCAAAGCCCAATGAACAAGTAAAAAGCAATGTCCCAATGACCAAGTTGAATATAAAAAACACAAACCCAAGAGGCAGTAAAGATGTCCAAGTAATGTATAATTCAAGTCCTTGTCGAAATATAAGTTCCAAAACACATGCAGTAAGAAAGAATCACAGTTTATTGCAGAAGTAATCGTAAGCGCTTTCACGGACTTCACTATCCGCTTCCTCAGACGATGGGACAATAACCCATCAATAGTGATACCATATTGTGCCAATATTAGTAGGATACATAAGATAGTGAATAATAACTGGCACATTTTATTAGTGGATGATGAGACACATAAATTAGTGGGAAATGAACCCACATTCATTTACAAAAATTGTAAAACTTTAAAACAGTCTCTTTGTTATCCAAATGAACGACAGAATCCATATGAGAGTATGCACAATATTTTCTTAGGGACCAGGAAATGCGGAAAATGTACATATTGTAAATATGTTGATGAATCGAGGTTCTACAAACACCCTGATACAGGATATTTGTGGCAGCTCAGAACGCAGGGAGATTGTAATAGCAGAAATATTGTCTATATTGCCCACTGTACAACATGTTTCTGCTATTATGTGGGCAAGACAAATAGATCCCTGCGAGAAAGAGTTAGGGACCATATCTATAGCATTAATAGAAAAGAAGAATACAATGCCATAGCAAAGCATGTGGTTCAATATGGCCCTACCCATATGTTTTTGTTTCAGATTTTACATGTCCAACCACCCAGTATACGGATAGGTAACATTGTTAATGACACTGAACATGCAGAGCTTAAATGGATTCTGCGGTTGGGTGACCATAGAGGGAGGGGCCTTAATGATACAGTTTCTATAAAGCCCGCCTTGAACTCTAGGAAAATAAAATAAAACAAACTATAATAAGCTGCTAACAAGTATGTTTATTGTTTTGGTTTTGTTAGTGGTCATTTATTATTACTTTTAACATTTTTTATAAAACAATTGTTATTTAATTGTGAATTTTTATTATAAGAACTTTTATTAGTTTTATGCTTAATTGGATAATTAGTAAATTGTGAGGAGGTAATGTTTGTATTTAAAGGGATGTGCTTTTTGTAACAGTATCGTCTGAGGAAGCGGATAGTGAAGTCCGTGAAAGCGCTTACGATTACTTCTGCAATAAACTGTGATTCTTTCTTACTGCATGTGTTTTGGAACTTATATTTCGACAAGGACTTGAATTATACATTACTTGGACATCTTTACTGCCTCTTGGGTTTGTGTTTTTTATATTCAACTTGGTCATTGGGACATTGCTTTTTACATATATATATATATATATATATATATATATATATAGAGAGAGAGAGAGAGAGTGCTCACTGGATAGATAATTAATGCCATGTCATACACAGTTTATTGTTCAGTATATTTACACAACTGAGGAGTGTTTGCAGACCTAAATTCAGCCTCCCATCAACTTTTGGAGATCCTGCATGTGCTTCATAAGGTCACTGTAGTGGCAACAACATTGTTCTGCAGTGCATGGAATGTCAGTTGGACTGGAGACAACCTTGGCCAATCTATTACAATCTTCAGCCTTATACTGAGACCCAGTCTAATCTCACAGCAACAGCATTTTGATGTAGCACTTCACCCTTGTGCTCTAGATTTAGCACCATTATCTCCATTGACAGCCATGTCTGCAGAAGGGAAGCTAACAATATATGTTTGAACTGGTGCCCAATTCAAATCCCACATGCAACAGGTCATGTGGAAAGATGCACAGCCTTCCAACTGCATTTGTGCAGTTGAAAGCATATTGATTTATTGGCAGATGTATGGTCACTACTTACATCAAATAACATTAAAGGTGGGAAACATGGAATTGACATGCGTGATGGTTTGGCTTGTAGCACTTGTTGCCTGGAAGGATAAATAGGATTAATTGTGCCATATGTTGATGTAGGGACTTACACATTGTTGAAATTCCCTTGCTCCAGTGGGGACTAGAACCCATGGGATAAAGTCTTCTAGCTTATTAGTAGGAGTGGTAAGCACTAGATGGCTTATCTACCACAAGTGGAGTGGTTCTTGGCCCAGAAATTGTAGATTATTGGCCATTTGGGCAGTTTTTCCATCTCTGTCAACTTTCTGGTTTAAAAGCCCATGTTTGCTCTTGTTTCCGTCCTTTCCTGTAACTAGTCTAGTTCAGATACAAGCTTGCTGTATCCAGGACTGTTTGCAAGCTTCTGAGTGGTGCCAGAGCCTGCTCTTCAATTTTCCCTTAGATCCACTAGTTCTCTCCTCTCTTGCACTTATACTAGCTTATTAGTCTAGCACTTTACCAGACTTCTTGTAGCAATTATTGTAGCACACAAGTGCTACCAGCACTAAATGTTCTACAAGGAAACAGATCTAGTACTTATTATCAATGCCCATCCTGCCAGGCATGTCTAAATGTCAGTTCCCTGTGTTTTCTCCTATTGACCTGGTAAACTTGGGTGTCCTGAAGCAATGTAGCAACTGCCTCATGTACACCAGCAACCCTCTCCTCTTATGTTCCAGCACTCAGACTTGCGAGAGATGCACTTATATATTCAAATTGGAAGCCAGATACTCTCCAGCCAAGACCGGAATAGCTGGTCAAGAGGAGAAGGTCAACACTTGCACCACACCACATGGAACACATAGCCCTCCTGAATGCACACCAGAACTGCCTTCACATAAAAACACAAACCACACACCCACCTTCATTGAGGCTCTCGATAAAAATCTACCAAAGCAGCAGAGCCCTCCAAGGCAGAAATGCACTTGACCACCACAACACAACACTAATCATGAGACACTTAAATTTCCTAAACAGTGTGCCACTCAACTAAAGCCCCTAAGGCAAAACAGCATGCCCAACACACTAGTCATAGGTGACTCAAAGGTGAGGCACACTGATGTCCCACTCACTAGGTTGAATAAGGAGAAAGTAAAAGTCAGCTGCCAGTCAGGTGCCAGGAACTGACAAATAATGCATGCACTCAGGTCACTCAACAACAGATACAAATATGACTCTGTCATTGTACATGTGGGTGTGAATGACCTGAGATGTACCTCCCAGGACTACATGAAAAGAGACACGGAGGAGCTCTTGGATTATGTAGCCCAGGAGGGTATGATGCTAGCCCTTAGCATCATCCTACCATCACCCAGAATGATACCACAGTACAAGTAGAAAATGATTGATTTTAACAATTGGCTAAGTTTCTGGTATCATTCTAAGGGGATCCAGTATCTGTCTGCCTGGGATGACATGATTGACAGACCTCGATCTGTCACCCCGGGCTTCCGGATACTGGCCAAGGCTCTTTCCACCCCTATAGTGCCTTCTTTAGGTGGTGTTCCAAAGACCAAATTACCACTGTAACAGCTACAAACAAATGAAATCTGAGGGTCATGCTGTCAATGTTAGAAGTCTAAATCTCAAAATGCACTCATTCAAGGCACTCCTTAAAATGGAGAACATCAACATTTGTGCTGTAACAGAGACCTGGTTCAAGGCAGCAGAAAGCATCCCTGCACTACCAAGCTATAACTCATTCCACACCTTTCAGCCCCAGAACTTAGACCGAAGCTCCAAAGGTGATGGTGTCGCCATATTCATAAAGGATACACACACCTCCAGACTGGTAGCACAACATAACGCATCAGAGATACTTCAGATGCAGCTAACATTGGGTAAGGCAGCAATTCAGGTCATAGCCTGCTATAGGTCACTATCCATGTCCTAAGACTTGCACTCCATGTTACTAAGCACCCTGGAGAATATTAGGGTCCAACCTAACACTCTCTTACTAGGCGACTTCAACTACCCCTTCCATTAACTGGGTAAACTACTCATGTACCAATACACTTGCCCAACATTTTCTGGAGTTCATTAATTCCAATGCCCTGGACCAGCTCGTTCTTACCCCCACTAGAGGTAGCAACATCCTTGACATGGTCTTTACTAACATGGGTGACTATTGCTCTACACCAGTAGTCAGCTCCTCCCTGATTAGATCTGACCACAAACTAATTACGTTGGAAATCCACATCCCTCCCACCCCTCCAGCAAAGGTGACCATCATGAAAATCTTTTCCAAAGCTAACTTTGGGATCCTAAAAACAGAGGTGGCTAACTTCACGGCACCCACATCAAATGGATAATAGTTGCACGACTGCAGAATCATACACCAATGCACTGTACGAACACGTACACAAATGCATGGATCTCTCCATACCCAATAGACACTCTCTTCCAAAAAAAGGAAGCCAATCTGGTGGTTCACTGCCATAAACAAACTCTACAACAGAAGGAGGAAACTGATGTGGAATAAGGTGAAGTCCCAAAACTGGAAAAACTCCCTTATCTGCTTCAACAAAAAGTTGAGATCCCTTATCAAATCCTCTAAAACTAGGTATGAAAACAGAATTGCAGCTGATAGTAAAGACACCTACAAAGCCTTCTATAGTTATGTAAAGAATCTCCATGGCGATACCCAGATTTGCTCTGAGCTACTGCCCAATGGTACCTTCTATACTGAGCCAACAAATATTGCCATTATACTGGCCGACAGATTCAGTGCCAACTTTAACCTCCTCTCCCCCTCAAAAGACCAGTCACAATACCAGTAGATTGCCAGGCACCCAGTATTACTGCTGCACAGTTTAAAACAGCACTAGCCAAGGCCAAGAATACAGTTTCTATGGGACCTGACAATATCCCTGCTTGTGTTCTACATGGACTACAGAGTGAACTGGCATCTCACCTGTGGGCTGTGTTCAAGCACAGCCTCACCTCAGACTTTGCCCCTGCCGAATGGCACACTGCTACAGTAATTCCTCTCAAGAAAGGAGGAGTGACTTGCCCCATTACACTGACGAGTCCGATATACAAAGCTATGGAACACATCATCATGGACCTAATAAACAAGGATTATGGGAATCTCCAAACTCTAGATCCCACACAGTTTGGTTTTGTGAAGGGTAATTCATGCTTGCTCAACTTGGTTGACTTCTTTGAGTCAGTCATCAGAGCTGTGGATGAAGGCAAGGTGGTTCATATAGCCTACCTTGATCTGGCCAAGGCTTTTGATACCATTACCCACTCAAGAATCACATAAAAACTCACTAAACTTTGCATCAACCCCTATATCACTAGGTGGGTTGCAAACTGGCTCACAGATAGAACCCACAGTGTGAAAGTAGCTGACTCCAAGTCAGACTGCTGATTAGTTACAAGTGGAGTCCCACAGAGTTCGGTCCTGGGTCCTCTCCTGTTTGGTATCTACTTCTCTGAAGTCCAGGCCAACACAAAGGGACTCTGGCTGACAAAGTATGCAGATGATTGCAAGTTGGGAGCTATTATTAACCCCCAAGTGATTTTGACATTCTACAGTATGGCCTCACTGTGAACAAGACTGGTGTCAGAACCATGGCCTTAAGCTCAATGCCAAAAAATGTGTTGTCATCCCCTTTGGGAAAAACCTGGTTCCCATGAATTACCACACTGATGGCAGTCCACTGAACACAGAAGACATTCTAAGAGATCTGGGAACACAGGTTAACAGCAACCTCTCTTTTGATCACCACATTGCCACTGTGGTCAGAAAGTCCTTCTATGTGGCACACCTCATTACTAAGGGTTTTGCATCCAGGAAGAAAGAGGTCATTGTCTCCCTCTACTCTTCCCTCATTAGGCCATTCATCGAGTACAATTCCCCATTTGGCATGTACCTCACTAGATATCTGCAACAACTGGAGAGGCTGCAAAAATACCTCAGAAAGAGGATCCTAGGCCTTAAAAACTTGTTCTATATGGACAGACTCAAAAAACTCCAACTATTCTCTGTCTCATATCACCTACTTAGAGGTGATCTCTGCTTGACTTACAAAGCCATATCTGACCCAGCTCTGTTAGAAATACTACATATAAAGGAATCCCAATGCCTCCACACCACACACTCCAGAGACCTCAACCTCATTACCACAATTAACAGAACATGCTGGAGGGACAGGTTCATAACCCAGAGACAGCCCATTCTATGGAACAGACTTCCCATACATGTCAAGCAGAGCTCCTCACTAACCCACTTCAAGAAAAATCTTGATGAATGGATGGGAAACAGAAAATTCACCTTAGGGAATAACACCAGTGGCTGTACTCAACAGAGGCACTGGGAACTAAGGTTGGGTGGCACTCTGCCAAGGTACTCTTATGGCTAGGCTTGTAAAGGCCCCAGGGTCATTAGCCTAGTACACACCTATGAACCTATGATTATAGCATAACTATTGTGCCCATCATACATATGCAAGTGCATTTTAAGTTAAATATCATCATTGTCATGTTAAGAAACTATACATACACTAGCTTGAGGTTATATGCGAAGCATTAATGATGTGTGCTACACAGAAAAATTTAGTTATAAAAGCATTACTGATACATTGCTTGCAGTAAATGTTATCATTCTCATTTGTCTTTAGTTTTACATTCCTAATCAAAATGTTGTGTGAGAAATGAGAATCTGACACCCATTGTAAAAGTAACTTTTAACTGGATTACAACTCTTGGTTACCTGTGTTCTTTATCTAAGGTCACTGCACTTACACCTCATGCCATAGACATAGTCAAGTGAGAGGTGGAATTTCTCCACTGAGTACTGAAGTAAGAGTTCTGCCAGCTGTGTTTGCACTACATAAGACAGCCTAAACTAAATGTTTGACTTTTTTGCTTTGGCACTGAACCACAGTTGCTCACTGCCAAGTATGGCACAAATGGCAAAAGCATGAGAAAAAAATCATGCAAAAGGAAAAAGCTGACAGTAAAATTAATTCAGTCAATGGATATATCCAGCTATGCCCAGAGCAAGAAGTGCATTCAAGTGACACACACTATACACATCTCCTTGTAACATTAGACATGTCTTTTGTGCAACAAATTATTGTATTTAATGACAAATAATGATAATGTAGACAGACAAAAGCTCATGTGCTCTTAACAATACTGACAATAGTTGATTTTTAAAGAACAACACAATGGTATCACAAAATGTGATTTAATATATATGCAGACCACATCTGTAAAATTATCAAATAAGTGGATTGAAACCATCCATCAGCCATCTTTTTCTCTACATTCACTGCACTTACACCTTGTGCTACAGAGAAAGTTATCCAACAGGTCAATTTTCTTCACTGAGTATTATCCATAGCGCTGACAGCCAAGCAGTGCTGGCAGGCTGGTTTGCACTATAGAAGTCAACCTAAACTAAATTTTTCAGTTTTTTTTTCATTAGGCAGTGAACTGTGTTTGCATGCTACTGACTGGAGAGCAAATGCAAAAGGCATAGAAAAAATATATGAGGGAGAATAAAGCTGACAGTAAATTAAATTCAATCAATGGGTATATGTAGCAATGACCAAAGTTAGGCAGCAAAACATGTCTGCATGCTGCTGCTAGGAGAGTAAATACAAAAGGCATTAGGAAAAATATATATGAGAGAGAATAAAGTTGACAGTAAATTGAATTCATCAATGGATACAGGTACAATGACCAGAGCAAGAAGTGATTTCAGCTGACGCATTCATCCTCACATCTCCTTAAAATATCAGAAATGCAGTTTGTGGAAAACATTATTAGACTTGTAATTAATGACAAATAATATAAAAGTGGGCAGACAATAGCTTTCATGCTGTTAGCAATACTGAGAATAATGGAGTTTTACATGACAAGGCAGTGATAAAAATAAATGTATGCATATATGTATTCATATCACCATTTGTAAAACTGATAATTAATTGTATTTGAACCCTGTATTACTTCTCTTATTTCTCTCACTTCACTTCAATTACACATTGTGCTGCAAGGATAGTTCTCTGAGATGTGGAATTTAATCACTCAGTACTGTCCGTAGTGCTGATGAAAGTGCACCATTGACAGGCATGTTTGCACTAAATAAGACATTTGATTTTAAAATGTTCACTTTTTTCTTTCAGTAGTGAACCTTGCACTGGCAAGCATCACACAAATGTAGATTACACATTTAAAGATAAAGAAAACACATACTGGCAATAATTGAAATATGATCTGTAAACAAGATTCAAATACTGCATCATCTTTCTTGTTTCTCACATTCACTTCATTTACACCCTGTGCTATAGATATGGACATTTGTCACATGCAGTATCTGCAGTCATTACTATCCAGGATGCTGACAACTGCTCACCAACACGATGCTTATCTGTGCAAGTGAAGATAAGCCAAACTAAATTTTTACACTCTTTTTCTTTAAGGTGTGAAACACGATTGAGTGCTGCCAAGCAGTGATGAAATGTAGAAGGTGATATTTAGTAAAACACTTACAAAAATTTGGTAAATACCAACTTTAATGATCACAAAATGATTTAAAGTATATATGACGAGCAGCACTGATACTGCATTACATTGGCACATCTTGCCACATCACTACTATCAATTATGTCACACAATATCAAGACTTTAGGTAATGCCATAGAAATGGAAAAGGGGGCAGGGAGCAACAGAAATGCTTTCATTTTATTCACACTGCACACACAGTCATGGCATAATTTTATATGATATCATGTGTCTTTTTCCAGCTTTTGTCAATACTCACCGAACTTGAGTGCCCTACGTCAACAGATTCATACACCAAAATGAGTGCCAATATTTATTGTGACCTCCCACATTTACATGCTCTGTGAACAAGTTTCAAATCCTGCAACACTTCTACTGTTTCTCTTAAGTTTAATGCATTCACACATCATACCACAGAGACAGATGTTGGACAGCATGCATTTCTTCATTCATTACTGTCCAGAATGATGAGAAAAGCTCACTTGTGCTATTGATGACATTCCAAATTAAATTTGTCAGTTTTTAACTTGGGAAGTGAACTTCTGATCACTGCTACTGATCGCTGCCAGGCAATGGAGCCTAAGAATAAATGATGTGCAAACAATCAAGTAATAATAAAAAAAATTTGAAGCAAGTACTTTAAATGTACAGTTCTGATATTTCTTCATCTTTTTGACTTGCAACAGGTACCTGCATGGGTTTGAACTATCAAACCATCTTTTCTAATCATTTCACATGTTTATGAGAGACTATGACATATAATAGCAAGGAATAAATTATTTAGATGTAATCAAAATGTGATATTGTATCAAGTCACATTGAAAATTCAATAGAAACTAACGAAAATTCACACAAAACAACAAATGAGCTCCACAAATCACACAAAGCTTGTATTATCCACCTTTTTATTTTTTGAGTGATTTTGTCTCAAACAGGAATTCATCAGAACATAAAATAACATGCACTATTGAACATTTTATATGCATCCTAACTCCATATCCACCAATAAAAATTTGTATTTAATTAAACTTCACCCATTCATTATCGCGATACAATTAATCAGTTGTCATTACAACCTGTTATGTAATCTCTGTAATATGCTCCTGATATACCATATCTTTCAGTCCCAGGAGTCTAGCTGCATTTAATCTCAGCTGCCATCTTAACTCTTCTTCTATAACAGTGTACCATTATCCACCTCTTGGATCACGTTCAAATTTTTCCAGTACCAAAAATCTGTGCCTGCTAAAATTATTATGTAACTGTAAATTTTGACTAAAGCATTGTTCAAGTCCCCCTTCTTAATGTTGTACAAATGTTCATAAATTATTTTATGTAGGGCTCTACTAGTTTTCACAACATAGTAAATTGAATATGCTTGACAAATAGTAGAATATACCACACCAGCTGTGTTGCAATTAAAATATCCCTTACTGTGTATTTTGTAATCAACATTTTTCAATTGTATAGTTTCCACTTCCGTACCGTATAGTCATTGTGGGCAAATCCTACATTTATGTAGGCCTTTCTTGATCTTTCTTACTTCAGTACATGCTGACAGTTTCCCATTCTCTAATAAGCCGTTGATGTTTCTATTTTTTTTAAAAAATAAATGAAGGGCTAGTTTCAATATGTATCTTAAAATCATTATCACTGGTTACCCAGAACCAATTGTCTTGAATCGCACTAATTATGTCATTGACATTCCTTGTAAATGTTAAAGCCATTGCTTTTTCCTATCCCTCTTGTTCCTTATTTTTAATTTCTACCCGATTAGCATTCATTTTCCCTAGCAGTGATGTATATGCCCCTGGAACTTTCTTCAGAATCACTTTATCAAGTACTGGTAAAATAAAATCCAATGGGCAACCTCTCACAAAATAACTTAACTAAGTCATTTATTTCCCTCAGAAACAACCCTTCCTTTGTTGCCATTCTTGAACCATCTGCCCTTCACTAAACAGAAAAGAAAATGTTCGAGTGATGAAACCAGACAATGGTGGGAGGATTGTTTTAATGACAAAAGAGGACTATTTGAATAGGATGTTTAATTTGTTAATGAATGATGCTATGTATGAAATTTCCTCTATCATTGAATTGAATGTTGCATACAAAAATATTGCTCTGTATTTCAATAAATTAATCCTCCAAGAAGACATTTCAAAAATGGTATTTGATCTTTTCTATGTAGAAAACCCTCAAATTCTAATGCTCTTTAAGATTCCGAAGATTCATAAAAAATGTTTTAAATCCCCCACTATGGGCAGTTTTTGATTCAAGATGTTCAAAAACTGAACCCCTGGGCAAATTCATAGACCATAAATTAAAAATGTTTGGTTCCTGCATAAGAACATATTAAAACACTCTTGGCATTTTCTTTAAACATTATCACAGGACCTCTTCTCTAATAATGTGCTTTTTGTTACTATGGATGCAGTTGGCCTTTTTTCTGTGATCTCACATTTGATTTGGCTTGAATGGTTTGGAGAAGTTTTAACTGAATGCGAGTTTTAATTAATAGAACAATTGAAATTGTAATGGAAATGATGAAATTGGAATTGGGCAAGAATTTAATTTTATAATATTTGAAGGGGAATACCACATCCAAAAATCAGGAGTCGCTATGGGGGTGAGGTGTGCCCTTATCTTTGGAACATTATAAGGTATTATTGGGAAAAGCACTTCATATTTTGTTCTGATTATATGAATTGTATTTCTAAATATTTCATGTGTTTTTATGACGTATCTTTACTTTGGGCAGGAACAACTGAAAGTTTGCATATTTTTTTAGTCATATTAATAGCACCATGCCCTTTTTAAAGTTTACATACAACTATTCTGAGATATCATTGAACTATCTTGACATGCAAATATTAAAAGATTATGGCAATCAGCATTTTATGTTGAATATTTATTTATTTATTTTTATTTATTTTACATTTGTTTACCGGGATAGTCCAACTGGATATATGTCCATTTTCGGCAGAGGCCCGGGGAAAAAGCTCCACTAGTCAATAATTACAAAGATTACACATCAAGTTAGTTACATAGAAAATGTAAGACAAAGAGTCCTATACAATGTTTTAGTGGTGTTCCCAAAGGGATTCACAGTTTACATGGTCAGACACATTAAAGCAGAACTCATCAGACTGGTACAGTAAATAGCTGAGTTAAGGTATTATGCAGATATGAGTTCATTTTACAGCTTAGTCAGGGTAGGCACATGGACAAAGCCAGTTGACTTTGAAATACTGTTTGATGCTTTTTTTGAAAAGACTTAAGGAGGATTGCAGGGTTGTATGGTTTGGTAGAGAATTCCAGGTTTTGTCAGCAAAGTCGGCAAACAGAGATTCACCAGCTGAATTGTTAGCTTTGTAGGTTTGGGTTATTAGTTTGTCGGCAGATCGTACTGACCTCAAGTTGTTGTATGGCTTTATAATATTTGAGAGTGAGGGGGTATCTTCAGGATGGTTACGAATTTTGTGGGCTACTAAGAGTTGATTTAGTTGAATTAAGCAGGGGAGTTCTAGCCACCCTAGTTGTTTCAGGTTTTGGCAGTGATGGGTTCTATTGGTGGAGTTAGAGGCGAATCTGGCAATATGGTTATAGCTATGGGAGAGCTTATTCAGTTAAGTTGTATTTAGGTTTGAGAGTACTTGAGAGGCATAAATAAGAGCAGAGAGTAGATGTGACCAGGTTACTGCAATTCTAGCCAGTGGGGTTAAAAATGACTTGTTTCTGTACAGTGATCCAAGTTTTTTATTGATGGTCTGCACAGTTTTGTTGACCTGTAGGTCAAATTTAAGATTATTATCTATAATGACCCCTACAAGTTTAGTATCTGTATCTGGGGAGATAGTGGTACAATTGTTGGATGTAACAGTGAAAGAGCATGGGATGGCTCTACTAGTGGGGGTGAAGAGAAGAAGTTTAGCTTTATTGGGGTTCAGCAGTAGACGTTGGTTGGACAGCCAGTTTTTAATGGTGTTAAATGTGCTTTGGGTTAAGATTTGTAGGTCAGATGGGGAGGTGACTGAGCAGATGAGAGTGGAATCATCTGTGTATTGAATGCAGGTGGTTTTAGGGATAGCGGTGGGAGGTTATTGATGAAAATAGAGAAGAGTAGTGGTCCTAGTATAGAGCCTTGAGGGATGCCAAGTTTGAGAAGTAGTTGGCTGAATAATTTGCCCTGCCATAATACTGCCTGTTGTCTGCCAGTCAGGTAGGATTGTAACCATTGGATTGTGTGCCTGTTCAGAGAAATAGACTTCAGAGAGAGAATGAGGAGTTCATGGTTGACCATATCAAAGGCTTTTGATACGTCAAGAAAGAGGGCAGTGGATATACTATTATCATTCCTGCTTTGGTTTATGGCATTAATAAAGGAAAGGAGGGCAGAGGTGGGACTGAGATGTGGCCTGAAACCATACTAGGAGTTGGACAGTAGGTTGTTCTGTATAAGGTATTGCATTAATTGCTTATGTATGTGTCAAAGGAAAAAAACTTCAAAGACCAATTCATGTAAGGTTCAAGTATGGCACCCTTTATTACTTGCAGCAAGGAGACAAAGCATGCAAATACAGGATTTGTCTAAATTACTAATGGGCAGTATGCTACTTTTATACAATTCTATGAAATGTTACTTTTCTATTGTTGACGTAGTTAGACACATCTTTCTGTATTACTCTACAGAAAATGTTACTTAGATTTCCTGCTGACATGTTCAGATTTAAAACTCACTATGTGTTACATAGAAAATGCTACTTAGATTTCCTGCTGACATGACTGGATTATTGTTGATTTACAAAAACATTTGAGAAAAACAACCTGGCCTTGTGGCTTATTTTTAGCCCACTACAATCTTTCTATTCTTCAGTTGTGCAGTTCTAATATATATGTGTTACATTTTACCTAGATTCAAGGTACATTTCTAGCTTAGGTACAAGTAATGCTGACTACGGTTTATACTTTCAAGCAGCCTTTGTTTTCATTATCAATAGCTTCAGCAGCTGTGTACTTTCTCATGGCATAATCAGAAAATCAATAACTCTTTGTTAAGTCTCATGACACTAGTAGAAAACACTTCTTATTATTTTCATGACATTAGCAGAAATTAAATGCTTCTTGTTAATTTCCATGGCATAAGCAGATCATAGCTGCGCATATTTCATGACATAAGCAGGATTGGAATGTCTCTAGTAGCTGTGCAGATTCATGCAGTGTGAACAGAATAAATGTATTAACCCTTTTAAACCTCGAATGCACTAAGCATGCATATTACTAATACATATTTTTTCTAACAGTATGCATTTCTCCATTATTTTGGCTAGTGGGGAAAGAATGGCAATTGGTCTGTAGTTGGAGGGGATAGTACCTTCAGACAAGGTTCTATTGATCAGTATAGATATGGGGTATGCAATGGCCTCTGCAGCTATTTGTAGGTACTCTGCAGGGAGGAGGTCAGCAGAGAGGGTAGTAGGTTTTAATTTTAACCGTGTTTTGATAAAGTTGGTGGAGATGGGTTGGAAACTAAATTGGGGATGGTCTTGAGGGTGATTGGAGCTGGTGTTTGAATTTGTGGGGGTTAGTTGGTTTGCTAGGGATTGTATAGTTTTAGTGAAAAAGCTATTATAGGCGCCAGCTATTGTCTCTGCGGAACCATGGGTGAGGTTAGCAGGGGTTGGGGTAGTAGACTGACCTGGATGAATGAGCTGATTTATGCCTGCCCAGAACTTTTGAGGGCTGTTTTGATGTTTGTTTAAGAGGTTTTGGTAGTAGCTTTTTTTATTTAGTATGATAGATTTTTTTGTTTAATTCCTGAGTTGGCGGTATTTTAAATGGTCAAACGGAGCTTTAGTTGACCACCAGCAGGCCCAGGCTCTGTTTCTAGTTTTGATTTTTGACTTGGTCTTCTTTGTGAGCCATGGTTCTGGGTTTGATTTAGTTTTTATAGCAGATGCTGGAGCATGGGAATTAAGGATGCTTAGGAAGTTAGTGTTGAAATATGCTATGGCCTCTTCTATTGATTGATTTTTTTAGTTTTGACCAGTCAACTGCCTTTAATTCATTTAAAAAATAGCAGGGTTAAAGTTCTTCTAGTTTCTGAGTGTTTTGTATTTGATTTGGTGGGGGGTACCTGCCTTGTGTTTTATGACATAGGTTAGTAGATGATCACTAAGGCCATCAGGGAGAGTCCCGGCTGTGTACAGCTGGGGTTTGTTATTGACTAAAATCCAATCTAGGATACTTTCCCAATTGGTTGGATTATGAATCCTAGTGGGGGAGGTAATGGTCTGTTTAAACCCAGATAAATTTATAGGTGTGATGGGGAGTTTAGATGAGCAGGAACGCCAATCGGTATTAAATTCACCAAGAACTATGGTTTCTTGGGGATAGGTAGTGGCTAGCCAATACAGGATTTCCTCTAGAGTACTTATATTGTTACCTGGTGGTATGTAGGCACAGACGATGTACAAGCATTTGTTGTGGCAAATCTGTAGTTTGGTTATAAGGAGTTCTGCATTATTGAATTGGGGTGGTTGTACTGTTTCTCTATTAACAGTTAGTGTATTTTTGTACAAGACTGCTATCCCACCTTCTTTCTTCGTGGTGTGGTCTAGTTGGTGTATATTATAGCCTGGTGGTATTATCTCATTATCAGTAGTAGTTGGTTTAAGCCAGGTTTCTGTACGACACATAATGTCTGGGGAGTGGGTTGCTAGAAAAACGTGCACGTTGGGAATTTTATTGTTAATACTTCTAATATTTAGATGAAATGTTAGGAGGGAGCTAGTGGGAGTAAATAGGAGTAGTTTGACTGTGGGGGTTGTGGTAGGAGAGTGGAGGTTATCGGGTGTAGGTGGGACAGGGTTGGGATGAATGTCCCCAGGATATTCTAAGCTTTAGGATTTCGTTAATTAGTTTTATATAGTCTTTGTCTTTGGGATTGCATTTTGTGGCTTTACAAAGGTGATATATTGGGGGCAGTAAACTGGGTGTGAGGAGGATGGTTAAATGTGTAATCTTGAGTGAAAAGTCATGGGCGGCTGTTTGAGCTTTTGGGTAATGGATATGTAGTAAAACGTTTTGCTCATAGACAGTGAGGTGATAGAATAAAAATAGCAGGGGCAGTAGGTTAAGTAGTATTGTTTTGTTTGTTTGCATTATGTAATAGGGGATTGACAATTATCAGGGTTGATTCTGCTAACAGGGTTAGTAGGATAGAGAGAGAATAAATTGGATTGAGTGGGCAGGGTGTTTAGTGATGTTTGAGGCAGTGATTAGTGGTTAGTGTATGGGGAGCAGCTTAAAGTAGTACAAATGT
The DNA here is from genome assembly GCF_019279795.1 of Protopterus annectens. Lineage (NCBI taxonomy): Eukaryota > Metazoa > Chordata > Ceratodontiformes > Protopteridae > Protopterus > Protopterus annectens. The sequence goes on along the minus strand of NC_056731.1, from coordinate 1,231,654,639 downwards.
AACAGTACTAGGGGCGGGTGGTAATTGGGGCAGGGTGGGGTGCTGAGCGAGCCTGAGCGCAATGAGGGTGAGTGGAGCAGGGCTAATACAGACAAGTTACAAGCCTCTGAAAGGATTTTATTTTATAGAATTCACTTTATAAATAGAATTCACTCGATAACATTTTACGTTAGATGCAGCAACTAATTTTCTGGTATTTCTTTCAGTTTAGATGCACCAGTTAGCTGATTTCAGGGTTTTTGATATAATTTGCAGTAGAAATACACCAGATTAGCCTAAGTCTTATATAGGTAATCACCTTACTTTAATGAGTTTAAGTTGTTGCTGCATGCTTAGTCTCACAAAATGGTTCCATAAAAAATAGTAATACTAGGGATTTCACTAGTATATTGTTAGGGACACCTCCAGTGCTGTAGACCCAGGGCTTTAAATAGAAATTATATGCTTCACAATGTTAACCTTATAAGTAGGTTGCTGAGGGCAGGACCGTTAATCCTCCATATTATAGTTGTAGCAGGGAAATCCTTTCCTATGGTTCAGGCCTTTCAAGTTGTAGGTGGTTAGGAGGGGTATAGCACCTTATAAGTAGGTTGCTGAGGGAAGGGTAGTTAATCCTCTGTATTATAGTTGTAGCAGGGAGATCCTTTCCTATGTTTCAAGCCTTTCAAGTTGTAGGTGGTTAGGAGGGGTATAGCACCATTGAAAAGATGCAGCTACTGGGTCAGGAGCACCGGGGCATTTGAATATTCATAGAAGAAAGACTTTTTCAAACTCATATTTGGATAGTTCTCACCCTGAACATCAGAAAAAAGGGTTTAGTGAAAGAGAAGATGGTTTGAGTGGTGAGAATGGCATCAGATGAAGGGTTGTTTCTGCAGGAAATGAATTACTTAGTAAAGTTATATTGTGGCAGAGGTTACCCAGAGGGCTGTATTTTACCAATACTTAATGATTAAGTGATTCTGAAGAAAATGTAAGGGGTATATAAACTATTGCTAGGGAAAATGAACACTAATGGAGTAGAAAATTAAAAATAAGAAACAAGAATATGAAAAAGCAATGGTTTTAACATTTACAAAGAATGTCAATGATGTAATACGTGTGATTCAAGACAATTGGTTTTGGGTAACCAGTGATTTAAGGGACATATTGGAACTAGCCCTACATTTATTTTTAAAAGGAATAGAAACATCAAGGGTTTATCAGAGAACAGGAAACTAATAGCATGTAGTAAAGAAAGAAAGAAAGAAAGAAAGAAAGAAAGAAAGAAAGAAAGAAAGAAAGAAAAATCAAGAAACACACATATAAATGTGGGATATGCCTACAATGCCCATACAATTAAAAAAATTTGATAGCAAAATACACAGTAAGGGATATTTTAATTGCAACACAGATGGATATTTGTCAAGCATGTTCAAGTTACTATGCTGTGGAAACTAGCACATCCCTACATAAAAGAATTTACAAACATGTGTATGACGTTAAGAAGTCAAACATTTACAGTTGTGTAATAATTTTAGCAGGTACAGATTTTTGGTACTAAAAAAAATTGAACGTGATCCAAGGGGTGGGTCATAGCACAATATTAAAAAAAAAAGAATTAAGATGTCAAATGAGGTCAAATGCAGCTAGACTCTCGGGACTGAATAACTTGGTATCAGTCAGGAGTGTATTACAAAGACTACATAATGGGTTATAATGACAACTGGTTAATTGAGTTGCAATAAATAACTGGTGAAGTTTAATTAAACAAGAATTTTTATTGATGGATAAGGAATTGGGATGAGTATAAAATGTTCAATAGTAGATGTTATTTTATGTTCTGATGAAGCCTTGTTTGGGGCAAAAGCACTCAACAGTAATAAAAAGGTGGATACTACAGGCTTTGCATGACTTGTGGAGCTCATTTGACTATTTACCAGCCTGTGGATGTTTTGTGTGAGTTTACTGGTTTGAGTAGTTACATGGAAAGTAATGAAAATTGTCCTGTTGAGCTGTATTCCTTTCTTTTTATGGTTTCTCATTCCTTATCTATGCTAACAATAATGCTACCTGATTTTTATTGCATATGGTATCAGAACTTAATGTATTCCCTTGAATATGCACATTTATTAGTAAGAGACAGTAACTCTTGTCATATAAAACAGCCTTTCAATGTTACGAATGCTGATTTCCTAACCCAGTCAATGTATTTTCAGCCTTTTTGGTAAGCTTTTCTCCTTGACACACTTTCAATAAGTATAGATCAAAAAGGGGAGACTGTGAAATCCTGATTTTGACTGCAGTCAGAATAATTGTAGGCAGCTGCAAGCCATTAGCAGGTCACACTTCTCAATGCTTATCCTTGCAGTGTTAGGGCATGTGCATGGAATTGTGTAGCTCCTTATACCATGATAACCTTCCCTGAACTAAGGTCAGATTGTGGAATTCAGGAATGCTAGTGATCTAACACCTCATTTTCATACTCACAGTGCTCAGAGGGATGACTCTGCACTATATAAAGGTAATTGTATAGCTAATGAACTAATATCATAGTGGGTAGACTTTTTTGATCCAGAGAACTTGATATTGCTTGATATTGGAGATTTATTACTTTTTAAACTGTTCTGTTGTCAAGGTATGTTGTCATTTCTTACAGAATGCTTTTAGTTTAATATTAAAGATGAATTGCAATGCCCAATGCAACCAATTGTCTTATCTGTCTATTTTTTTATTTATCCTTTACTGTTAGCACAATCTATGTATATTGGTTATTTGTCTGCATTACAAGGTTTGGTAAACAGTACTGCCAGGCATATATTTCATTGATTTATTTTCTTGGAATCTGAACATTTATTGCAGAAAATTGTAGTATAGTTTTATAGCAAGATTGGATATTTTGACAAATGCAATCCAATGAATATGTTATTGTTGTGACATCAAAGAATATGTTATTGTTATATCTACCTGGCTGCCATCCAATATCAGTGAAGATGACACTATAATAGTTTTCTCCATTTTTACTTTAACATTGTGAATTAGTATTTCAAATGCTGCAATGTATTGCTTAGTTACCCAGCTGTTATCTACATTACAGAACTGTTATGTATGTTGTTATTTTAGTTTGTATTTTGGGGGGGCTGTATTAACTTGTGTGTAGTCATAAGGAGCAGTACCCTTTAAATAGTTCTGTGCATAATGGATGACATGTAACCAAGTTCCCAGTCATCCTAATTTTGCTTAAAACATTTAATTTTGTGTCTGTTTTCTGTTTCATTTATTTTATGGATATGGCACCCAAAACAAATCTGTACCCCACAAGCCATGAGTCACTGAGTTAGAAAATTAGGTCATTATCCAGGCCTTTCATTGTCATTAAGCTTTAATCTTATCTTAGGGAAAGGTAGAGGTGAACAATCTGCAAGAGACATGATATGGCAGTAGGAGGTCAATGACATCAAAGTTGTTGGAGGGCATGGGAGAAATTACTGCTAGATACAATACAGGACAATTTATAAGATAATGTCAGCCTGCTGTAGATTGGCTGCAGTTGCCTGAGAACAAGTGGCTAGTGGAGGTGTCCCTATTATTGAACCACCACTAAGTGAAAGAGGGGAGTACCTGTCCACTGTCAGGGATCCACATAGCTTGGCAAAAGGTTCACACAGAATTTTTGATGTTGGTGCTGATGTGAATGACTGACTCAGACAGACCCAGAGTGTCTCAAGCAGAACTTCCAGATATGCAAAGTAAAAATAATTGTAAGGTTCACTGTATATATCTTTATATGCATATATTTTATATGTCTGATATACTGTATGTAGTAGCAGTGATATATGTGAGTCAGAAGACGCAGTAATTGAGAGACAGAGGAGGTTATTTAGGGAGGGAATTCAATTTGCTAGTAGATTTTAGTATCAGATAATTTTTAATCTGCACATGTAAAGGGGATTGGTCTCTCTTTCTTGTTTCATTTATATTATGTTACTTAGCCTTCTTTCCTTTCTCTTCCTTATATGCAGGGACATCTGGACTGCAGGCTGCAAGACTATCTGCACATGGCGAGCACACATTTGTTATTGTTATTACTGTATATAAGGTAGATGCAGGTCTAACTGTTAGTAATCTTTGTGTTGCTTTAGCATCTATTATAGTTTAACATACCTTTCATATAAGAAAAGGCTTTGATCAATTTTATTCTGTGTTTTTCTTTGTTGTATTTATTGTTTATCATAGGTGATCCTGACAGTGGCACCTTGGAACTCTTACCACCTGAATTCAGAGTATCAGTAGCCTCTGATGATGATGGTGGCAATGAAGAGGCACAGTCTGGTGATGCAGAGGATCAGTTTGACCCTGAGAGTTTGGCTCTTACATCCCCCACCCATATTACAGATAGAGTCAACATGCCTGCACTTACCCATAAAACAGAGACCTCCAACATGGGACAGGTTGAGGGTGAGACACTTGATCAAGGTAGTTTGGTTACTCTGAATGCAGAGCTCATTGATTCTGCCTGTAAACATCTTGAGGGGAGGTGGCACACAGCAAGGTTGGTAGAGGTGCTTGGTGGAGGCCTGCTGTCCACTCTCCTTCTGATGCTGGCATATATTTAGGTGCTACCAGACATATGTGTAGGGCCATAGTGAAGGCACATTCCACCAGGGCCTTGGAATAAATACTGTGAGTGCTAAATGTAATCCATTCTAACATGAATGTCTCCCTGAACCATGTGGTGTACTCCTTTGGCAGGATAAATAACACACTGGCTTGGGTACTGTCTGTGATGGAGCATGTGCTGGGAGAGGGTGGGTGTCCATGTGGACAGAGAGCCGATAGATCTTCTGGTGTTAGCAGACATGGCTATGCCAGATCCTTTTTTCATAATGGCTCAACTTACGCTGCTCCATTAGTAATTGCAGTGTCTACATACAGACATGGTAGGCCACTGGGTCATAGTGCTGAGCATACTAATGAGGAGACCATGTCCTGCAGACATAAATCACTTTTAGGTAGCACCCCCACATTTTGGCCAGGACTATGGAACTGGCAGTGCAACTCCTGGCAGAGGTAGTTCTCATGGTTGGGGTCAATGTTGCCAAACTGACTACACTACCATGCATGACTCATACCTGTCTATGATGCCAGAACACAGTGTTAGCACAGTACTTGACTGTGTTCATGAGGAAACACACACATTGAAAAAAAACCCGCTTGGCCATACCACCACAAACACACGTAAGCTATCTAAACAGTACTGTTGAGTGCTGTACTTCTCTAATTTATGGCTCTGACCACTTTATATTTTGAGAGATACATGTGTTTTTTACTTGCACACTCTCACTTCTTTTGTGTCAGCTTTGCCCTCCTGGCAACCACCCTATGCCAATAATGATGACTGTGCCCTGTCCTTTGCATATATCTGTGTGACTTAGCATTGCATAAATGTCTGATGCACATAGTGTATACCTAATGCTTGCTTACTGATAAGCTTGTATTTATCAATATGTATCACAGAAGAAATGTTTTTGATTTTTTCCTACTCATTTGTGAATGATTGCTTATATAATTGTTGAACCTCACTGTATTTCAGTTAGTATTGTGAGAAAAGCAATCAAACCAGTCTTGCTTTTTAATATGCATGTGCAAATGGTGGTATAATTGACCTGTTCGATGGTGTGTAGATAGTGTTCAAGTGAAATGCTTGTTAAACAGTATTAGGCAGAATAGATAGTTGTATATTGCAAACAACAGAAATATGAGCTATTGCTGACATAATTGTAGATTTCAGACAAATGCTCTGCTTAGGGGCATTTACATATTTTCATATGGATGTACTCTGTTATGCAAACTTTTTATTTTTATTATTTTATTTATTTATTTTACATTTGTTGAATGGGATAGTCTGTAGGACATCATTTCGAACTAATTCTGAGCATATCTGGGAGTTCCCTCCCAGGTGTCAAACATAGGTAAAAAAGGCCTCATGATTGTCCCTTGAGTCCTGAGTGGGTTTACTCTCAAAATTTGCCTTGGATGATTTTATGGGGAAACTCGGTGTTTTACTCATAATGAGCAGGGGTGTCTTCCCTTCTACGGATTTCGCTCTATCTTGTGGTAGCTCCTTCCTTTTGTTGTAGAGCTTGTTTATGGCTGGGGTCCACCAGACTGGATGCTTGCCTGTGGTACAAAGAGTCTTTGTTTTGTTTGGGATTGCCTAATCCATGCAGTCCTGGAGGTGCTGGTAGAAGGCATTTGTAAGTGATACAGCGGCTTGGGTAATGGTGTCCGCTGGCTTGGGGGCCTTGAAAGAGACCACACCAGTCTTTAGAAGTGTGAAGTCGGCTTTTGAGAAGGTCTTCACTGTTGTCTTTCCTATCTGGGGTGGGGGAGGGATGTGGACTCCCACTGAGATTAGTTCATGATCTGATCTCACCAATGATGGGTATACTTCTGGTGTTGAACATTGTGACCCCATGTTCGTGATGATGAGTTCTAGTATGTTGTCTCCTCTTGTGGGGATGGTGACTAGTTGTTCCATGGCATTTGAGTGTATGAACTCTAGGAACCTTTGGGTTAGAGTGTTGGGGCTTGAGTAGTGATCCCAGTCTATATTTGGATAGTTGGAATCACCCAGTATGATGGTGTTCGGAGATACATTTATCCCTTCCAGTGTTTTCAGGAAAGCTGTGTGAGGTACCTGAGTTTGAGAGGGTGGCATGTAACATGCTACAAACTGCAGAGCAGTCTTGCCTACGGTTACTTGCACCTGGATGGTCTCTGATGCATCGTGTGTTGCCACCAACCTTGAGGTGAGGGTGTCCTTGATGAATATGGACACCCACCCTCCTTTCTTGGTGTTGTCCGGATTTTGGGCCGGAACGCATGATATGAGGTAACACCCGATAGTGCCGGGGTGCTGTCAGAAGCCGTGAACCAGGTTTCAGTCACAGCACAGACATCAATGTTCTCCATACTGAGAAGGGCGTTGAGTGTGTGCAGCTTGAGGTTGAGACTTCTGGCATTGAGCAGCATTACCCTTAGTGTTTTTCCTATTCTGTGTTCTAGGGTGGTAGGTGTAGAATCTGATTCTTGCATAAAAAAGGCACAATGGGGGTGGCAAGAGCCTCAGCCAAAATCTGGAAGCCCAGGGGTGACAGGTGCAAGCCGTCACTTGCAAATCAGCGTGGCCTGTCCAGCATGTCATCCCAGGCAGACAGACATTGGACCCCCTTTGAATGACACCATAGTTTAAGCCAATTAGTACAGCTGATCATCTTGTCTCTGTTTATGTGGCATCATACTTGGTGAAGGTAGGATACTGCTCAAGGTCAGGGTCATACCTGCCTGGCCTACATAATCAGAGAGATCCTCTATGTCTCTTGTCATGTAGTCCAGGGAGGTACATCTCAGGTCGTTCACACCAGCATGGATAATGACTGAGTCAGATTTGTACTTGCAGTTAAGTGACCTGAGTGCTTGCATTATGTGGTGGATTCCAGTGCCCGATAGGCAGCTTACTGTGACCTCCTCCGTACTCGATCTGGTGAGCGGGACGTCAGTGTGTCTGACTATGGAGTCACCTATGACAAGTGTGTCTGGCATTGTGTTTGGCCTTAAGGGCTGTGACTGTTTGGCACACTGACTCTGTGGTCTATGTGTTGCATGTGCTGTGCCCTGTGGAGGCAGTTGTCTGGGTGTCTGCTGTGGTGGCCGCTGCTGTTTTGGTAGAATTCTGATCAGAGCCTCCGAGTATGTCTTTGTGTGTCTATGTGTATGATTTTAAGTTGTGATAGTGCTATGTGAGACTGGGTTTGTGGTGTGTGTGGTTACCTTCACCTTCTCTCTGGTCTTGCTAGTCCTATGTTGAGAGAGCTCAGCCTCCACTTTGGCTATATAGTTGCATCTCTCGCATGTATTTGTGTTTTATGGGAGAAGGAGAGGGTTGTCAGTGTACATGAGGCAATTGTAACATTGCCTCAATATTCCCATGTTCACCAGCTGAGCAGGACAGGACACTAGCAACTGATCCCTAGACATGCTAGAAGGAATAGACAAAACAATGTTGGAATACAGGGAGATATCAAGCCCCCAAACCACATTATAGTGCTTGACTGACAATACCTACACATACACCATAGTTTCATAGTTTCATAGTTTACTACTAGGCTATCTGCCCTAGTGCATGTATAAGCCTAGCCATAGTGATGTGGCTATTGCCACCCCTTATAGTGGTAATAAGTGTACAGAATAGATTCCGAATATTGTGCCTCTGACTTAGTAGTGACACATTATGACCCCCTTACGTAATTGAATAACTTGACTGTGCCTCTGTCTAGTCTGTGCCTCTGTCTCACATGCAGTTGTCCAGATGTCTCTTGAAGAGAGTCAGTGAGGGACTCTGTCTAACATGAACTGGGATACTCTGCTAGAGTGTGAGATGCCTCTGAGTTATGACTCTGTCCCTCCAGCATGTCCTATACATGTATGTGCTGAGGTTCAAATCTTTAGCTCTCATGGTTCTGGTGGATTTGGATTGCTTGCAGTGGAGCATGTCCACCAAATCCTGATTGGACATGGTCTTGTATGTCAGGTATAGGTCACCTGTAAGTATGCGGTATGACACTGAATAAAGCTGGATTTCCTTTATTCTGGAAGCATATGACATGTGTTGTAGACCCCTGATCTTCATGGTAAGGTACTTTTGGGGTCTCTCCAGCTGTTGCAAGTGCTGGGTGAGGTACATGCCAAATTGGGCTTTGTATTCAATCATGGGCCTGATAAGGGAGAAGTATAGTGGTACAATGACCTCCTTTGATCTGGATGAAAAACCCTCCATGATAAGGTGGGCAAGATAGAAAGTCTTTCTAACCACTTTGGCAACATGGGTGTCAAATGAGATGTCACTATCTACACGTGTCCCCAGGTGTCTGATTTGTTTTCTGTGCTCAGTGGGTTGCTGTCTATGTATTGATCTGTGGGTACTTTGTTCCTCCCAAAGGGAATGACTACACATCAGTTGCATTCAGTTTCAGGCCATGAGTCCGGCACCAGCTATCTGTCTTTGTGACGGCATTCTGTAGGATGTGTGTGCCGGCTGATGTATTCACTATGGTGCCTAGGTTGCAGTCATCTGCAAACTTTGTCAGCCACAACCCTCCTATGTTTGCTTTCACATCTGAAAAGTAAATACCAAATAAGAGAGGTCCCAGGACACATCCTTGTGGGACACCACCTGTGACTGGCTTTGAATCTGACAAAGCACCTGCAATGTTGACTTTATGGGTTCTGTTTCTTAGCCATTTTGCAACCTATCCTGTGACATATGGTGTTATATTTCAGCTGTTGAGCTTGTCTATGATGTCTGAGTGGGGTATTGTGTCAAAGGCCTTAGCCAAGTGCAGGTAGGCTGTGTGGACTGCGTAGCCCTCATCAATGGCCCTACTGACAGTTTCATACTAGTCAACTAGGTGCAAAAGGCAGGATCTGCCCTGTACAAAGCTGAACTGGGTGGGATCAAGGGTCTGTAGGTCACCAATGTCTCTGTGTAAGAGCTCCATAATGACTCTTCCCATAGCTTTGCAGACAAGGCTGGTTAAGCTTGTGTGGTGGTAGTTGCCATGGTCTGTGGAGGCATCTCCTTTGTGGAGTGGGACCACTGTTGCCGTACGCCAGTGTTCAGGTTCATATCCTGTAGCAAGGCTAAGGTTAAATAGCATTTGTATATACGGGTCCAGCTCCTTCTGGAGTTCACATAGCATGCAACCGGGGATACCATCAGGTCCCATTGATGCTGTGTACTTGTCTTTGCTGAGTGCGGCTCTCACATGGACATCCAAGATGACAGTGAGGTTACATACAGCTGTGATAACTATCTTCTTTTGGGGTTGAGGGAGGGGGTAAATTGCACTGAAGCTGTCTGCCAGAATGTTGCCAATATCTGTCAGGTCACTGGAATATATGTTGTTGTGTACCAACTCTGATCATATCTGAGGGTTCCCACCCAGGTGTCTGACATAACTGAAGAAAGCAGTGTGGTTACCTTCATTGTCTTTGGTGATTTATGTCCCCAAGTTGATCTTGGATGTCTTTATGAGAGAATGTAGCTTTCTACTAGTGCTGATCACAGCTGTCTTCCCTTTTGGAGATGTAGCTCTGTCTTGCAATAGTATCCCTCATCTGTTATACAGTTTGTTTATGGCTGGGGTCCACCAGACAGGCCACTTTCCCTTGGTGGAGAGGGTCTTGTTTTTATTTGTGATTGCATGGTCCATGCTTTCTGACATCTAGCTAAGGGGAGGTCATTGTGGTTCTGCAGTTATCTTTCATCAGCATTAGAAATGACCACAACGGCCCCTGTGGGGTGTACCTCAGCAGACACATCCAGCAACTGTAAAGTCCACAACAGTACCTCACCAGGAGTATGAAAGAGCTGGAACACATGTAATGTGTCGCCTGATTAAACAGAGTGCAGCTCCACACACTGCCATGCTGGCCACCCAGACGCAAGCTGTACCTGATGTAGAAAGCCATGTCCAATCTGGAATCAATGCACATGCTGCACCTTGTACAATCTGAATGGCAGGGAGCCATGCACATGAGGGACCTGAACCCCAGCACTGACATACATAGGACAAGCTGTACTGCATTATCCATAACACAGAAGCCACCCACACGCATGAGTAAACTACCAGTACAGGTTATCCATAGAGTCACTCGTTGATTCTCCTCAACAGGAATCCTAATGAGTGGAAGGGAGATGGTAGGTTTACCCTGGGTATCAATGTTATGTCACAGGTAGACAGAGGCACAGTATACTAAACAAGACATATGTCATGGCAAACTACACTTACGTGTTGACGGACAAACACACTTTCCAACTAGCATTAGAAATGGCCTAGGGCACATTGGTAGTGTTTGCCAATGTACACCCATGTTGTGGAATGCACTACTGATGTTGGATGAGGCTGTTGTAAGTAGTTCACATCTGAATATAATGCAACATGGTCAGATAGGTTCATAGGTACATAGGTTTATACTAGGCTATCTTCCCTAAGGCAGGTATAAGCCTAGCCCAGAGTTTGTTGGCGTACACCACCCCTTATATGGAAACAGTACTGTGCTCATTAGTTTGTCGTGCCTCTCTCCAGCAGTGACACAGTGACGATCCCCAGGGTAAACCTATGATCTCCCATCCACAGGTCAAGATACCTCTTGAACAGAGCCAGCAAGGTGCTCTGCCTCACATGGACCGGGATTGTATTACACAGCATAGGGAGTCTCCGAGTGATAAATCCATCCCTCCAACATGTCCAACGTACATCCATGCTAAGGTGTAAGTCACTTGCACTAGTGGTTCAGGTGGATCTGCCGATTTTGAGGTGGAGCATGTCCATTAATTCCTGTTTGGACATAGCCTTGCATGTCGGGCACATGTCACCTCTAAGCAGACGGTATGTGACTGAATAGAGCGGGAGTGTCTTCAATCTGGCAGCATATGACAGATGTTGGAGTCCCTTTATCCTTTTGGTGGGGGACATTCAGGGTCTCTCCAATTGCTGCAGATGTCGGGTGAGATACATCCAGAATAGGGCATTGTACTCGATCACCGGTCTGATAAGGGAAGAGTACAGGGGAACAATGACCCACTAGATCTGGATGTGAATCCCTTCCTGATCAGGTGGGCAATGTAGAAGGTCTTTCTAGCCACTTTAGCAATGTGAGTGTCAGAAGAATGGCGACTGTCAACCTGTGTCCCCAGGTCCATGATAACCTCCTCTGTGCTTAGAGGATTGCCACCTATATGGTAGCTTGGGGTTACCTTGCTTTTCCCAAAGGGTATGACTACACATGTTGTGCAATTTGACTTCAGGCCATGGCTCTGGCACCAGCTATCAGTTTCCGTGAGTCCCTTCTGAAGGATATCCGTGTCTGATGCACTGTCCACTATGGTGCCCAGTGTGCAGTCATCTGCAAACTTTGTCAGCCAAAGTCCTCCCATGTTGGCCTGTACTTCTGAGAAGTAGATGACAAACAATAGGGGGCCAAGGTCTGAGCCCTGTGTGACACCACTTGTGACCGGCCTGGAGTCTGACATAGTGCCAGCAACTCTAACCCTGTGGGTCCCATCCTTAAGCCAGTTTGCAACCCATCTTGTGACATATGGGTTTACATTTCAGTTGATAGGGTTTTCTACAATACCTGAGTGGGGTATTGTGTTGAAAGTGTTTGCAAGGCCAAGGTAGGCTGTATGGACTGCCTTTCCCTCAACAATGGCCTTAGTGACCGTTTTGAAGATGTCAACCAAGTACAAAAGGCATGATCTGTCCTTGACCAAGCCAAACTGGAACGGGTACAATGTCTGCATGTCCCCTATATCTTTGTTTATGAGCTCAATTATGATCCTCTCCATAGCTTTGCAGACTAGACTTGTTAAGCTTATGGGGCAGTAATTACCAGGGTCCGTAGAGGCACCGCCTTTGTGCAGATGTGCACAACAGGACCCTAACCAGGCTGTTGTGCACACTATGGAAATGTAAAGCAGTGATAGGACTAAAGCCCAGGATACTGACCACCACAGTGAAAGTACTGTACCACTACACTATACAGTACTACAGTGTTAGGTCAGGATGAACGGATGTTGACAATTGTGTGCAAAGTATCCCATGCAAAACCTGCAGGCACAGTATACTCCCTGTTGTGTTCACACAAAAAGCATTTGGACAGTAACTACACAACATGGCACAGAACACGCAACCATAAACTGGAGGTATTTGTTGAAAGTTCCACTCATCCACAAATGTGATGGGCTGCAGAGTTCAACATATGGAAAGCTCACACTGGGCATGCTCACACACTTAGATAAATGAGACATCTTTCACACAACATGCCATGGGAAGGCTGAACTGGACATGCTCACACACTTAGTCCAAATGTTACTCCTAGCAACTGTGAAAACACACCAGAGGATGCTCATTCCCCTTTCTAGACACTGATCATGTCAGCACCCTATAAGTATATCAGGGGAAAAGAAATCTCCCAGTAATGCGAATAGCGCGCTCAGCTAATGTGTCCGTCTCTAGTGTCATAACATAGTTAGGTAGGAGTTTGAATCCAGCAAGTGTGTGTGAAGGGGGGTAAGTGTGTATGAAAGGAACATCCCTTTTGGCAACTGTGTAAACACACCACAGGATGCTCATTCCACTTTCTAAACTCTGATGATGTCAGCACCCTATAAGTATATCAGGGAAAAGGAAATCTCCTAGTATTGTGAATAGCACGCTCTGCTAATGCGTCTGTCTCTAGTGTCATAACATAGTTAGGTAGGGGTTTGAATCCAGCAAGTGTGTGTGAAGGGGGGTAAGTGTGAAAGAAAGGAACATCCCTTTTGGCAACTGTGTAAACACACCACAGGATGCTCATTCCACTTTCTAAACTCTGATGATGTCAGCACCCTATAAGTATATCAGGGAAAAGGAAATCTCCTAGTATTGTGAATAGCACGCTCTGCTAATGCGTCTGTCTCTAGTGTCATAACATAGTTAGGTAGGGGTTTGAATCCAGCAAGTGTGTGTGAAGGGGGGTAAGTGTGAAAGAAAGGAACATCCCTCTTGGCAACTGTGTAAACACACCACAGGATGCTCATTCCACTTTCTAAACTCTGATGATGTCAGCACCCTATAAGTATATCAGGGGAAAGGAAATCTCCCAGTAATGCGAATAGCACGCTCTGCTAATGCATCTATCTCTAGTGTCATGACATAGTTAGGTAGGGGTTTGAATCCGGCAAGTGTGTATGAAGGGGAGTAAGTGTGTAAGAAAGAAACATCCCTTTTGGCAACTGTGTAAACACACCACAGGATGCTCATTCTACTTTCTAAACTCTGATGATGTCAGCACCCTATGAGTATATCAGGGGAAAGAAAATCTCCCAGTAATGTGAATAGCGCACTCTACTAATGCATCCGTCTCTAGTGTCATAACATAGTTAGGTAGGGGTTTGAATCCAGCAAGTGTGTGTGAAGGGGGGTAAGTGTGTATGACTGAAACATACCTTTTGGCAACTGGGAAAACACACTACAGGATGCACATACCCCTTTCTAAACGATATCACAATTATTTATGGCTTTTGATTACAGACATGCCACATGTGTTTTGCCCACACAGAATGCCCATGTGTGCGGGTTGTCCCTCACAATAATGCATGACATTGATTAAACCAGTTATGGCAATGCACACATGATGTATGTGTGTGCCAAATACACATATGTACCTGTGACCTTCAATAGTTACCATGTGTGATGCCTGCCACATGTGAATACATGGTATTTGCACAGGGTAACATTATGACTGGTCTTCTGTGCAGGTGCTGCATGTGGGATGTGTATATACAGTGTAAGATGTAGATGCTATCAGCCTAGTAGTGAGGGATACACACCTGGTCTGGGGCATATAGTCTACCGGTTGTTGATGAACAGGTGCTGCATAATTTCACCTGTTGTGGGAGTGGTAAGGCGTTATTCCATAGCAATGCAGTGACCGCATGCTAACAACCATTCAGCTAGGGTGTTGTAGCTACAGTAATTCATTAGCATTCAGTAATATGTCAGAATCCCTGGTGAGGGTCTGATGCCAACCAAGGTCAGGGTTCTACCAGCCTGTGTCACTTGCTCAGTGATCCCTTTCATGTTCCCTATCATGTATCCCAGTGAGGGACATCCCACATCAGCTGTGGTGGCATGGACAATGACTGAGTCATATGTGTCCATGCATCTGACTGACCTGTATGCTTGTGTTATGTGGTGGACCATAGTGCCCCATGAGCATATCACTGTGACCTACACCTTGTCCAGCCTGGTGAGCATGTCCTCACTCTACTGGACAATAAAAGTACCTAACACAACTGCAGCAGTAGTGTTGTATAGCTGTACAGACTGTGCTTGTTTGGCACACAGGATTTGTGTGCCATGTGTTATGCGTGCTGTGTGCAGGCCTAACGTATGCCTGTGTGCCAGCTGCAGAGATGTCTGCCAGTCATGCAGGATGCTATCCTTAGGCTCCACGAATGGCCCGGTGTGTTTCCATACTTGTATTGCTGTCAGTGTAGGTCCACATCAGATTGGTATTGCTGTCACTGTAGTATTTCATGCCACCTGACAGGTTATGCCAGTACTGGGTTCAGAGTGCTTAGTCCACAGTTTGGCCATGTGTTTCCATCTCATACATGTGTTGTACATCCATGGGTAGGGATAGGGTTGACTGTGTACATGTGGCAGCTGTGACATTACTACATGACACACATATTCCACAACTGTACCATAGAGGTGACTAACAACTGACCTTTGCACATGCTACCATAGTATTGAGATTGTATTGGTGATTAACAGCACATAGGGCCAATGGTGAACAAGATACATAGGTCCATAGGTTCATACAGGGATGTCTGCCCAGGGCATGTATCCACCTAGCCAGAATGTGTGTGGCTTTCACCATGCATTGTAAATCTGTCTTGCTATGCCCTTTTCCAAGGTTAGTATACTGTGCCTCTGTCTCACAGTGACACATAAGTGATACCCAGGGTAACCCTACAATGTCACATCCAGTCATTAATATCACTCTTGAAGATAGTCACTGAGTGACTCTGCCTAACCTCTATTGGGATAATATTCCAGAATGAAGGGAGCCTCTGAGTTATGAATGTGCCCCTCCAGCATGTCCTATGTATATCATTCCTGAGGTTCAAGTCTTTCCAGTGTGTATCCTGATGGGATCTGGATATTCTGAGGTGCAGCATGGCCATTAAGTGAGGGTTTGACATGGCTTTATATGTCAGGCACAGATTGCCTATGAAGAGGCAGTATGCCACTGAGTAGAGCTGCTGTTTCTTTAACCAGTCAGTATGTGGCATCTGTTTGAGCCCTTTGATCCTCTTGTCGAGGTACGTATGTGGTCTTTCCAGTTGCTGCAGGTGTCTGGTAAGGTGCATGCCGACAGGGTCATTATAGTCAATTATGGGCATGATGAGGGATGAGTAAAGGGGCACAATGTCCTCCCCTGATCTACATGTGGATCCCATCATGATGATGTGGCCCATATAAAATGTTTTCCTAACCACTTTGTCCATGTTGTTGTCAAATGGTAGAATGCTATCAACCTGTGTACCCCAAGGTCCATAATTCCTTCATCTGCACTTAATGGATTAACACATATGTGGTACTTTGTGGTCACTTTGTGTTTGACAAAGGGGATGACTATACGCTTTTTGTCATTCACCTTGAGGCCATGGCTGTGGCACAAGTCGTGTGTTTGCAAGAGGCCCTTTTGGAAGATGCATGTGTTAGCTGGAGAGTTGATTATGGCGTCCGGTTTGCAGTCATCTGCGACTTGCTCAGGAAAAGTACTTCCATGTTGGCCTGTACCTATGATAAATATATAATGAACATGACAGCTCCCAGGGCTGAGCCTTGTGGGACACCACTTGTACCTGGTTTGAGGCTGACATGGCTCCAGCAATTCTAACCATGTGTGTTCTGCCCTTGAGCCACTGTGCAATATCCATAGTGACATAGGGGTTAATATGTACACTGGTGAGCTTCCCTAGAATGCACAAGTGGGGTATTGTATCAAAGGCTTATGCAAGGTCCAGGTAGGCTGTGTAGACCTTCTTCCCCTTGACAGTGGCCTTGGTGACTGTTTCAAAGAAATCAAACAGGTTTGAGAGGCAGGATCTGCCATTAACAAAGCCAAACTGTGTATGGTGACATGTCTGTAGGTCCCCAATATCTATATATGTGAGGTTCATGATGATCCTTGCCATAGCTTTGCAGACCAAGCTAGTCAGACATATGAGGCGAATAGTGTCCAGGATCCGTTAAGGCACCACCTGAATGTAGAGGAACCACTGTTGCTGTACGCCACTCTTTGGCCACATATCCTGTAGTAAGGCTGGGATTGAACAGTAGTGTTATGTCTGGGTGTAGCTCTTCTTGTGGTTCATGTAGGACACAGCCTGGGACACTGTCTGGTCCCATTGATGCAGTGTTTATTGCTTTGGGAAGGGCATCTCTTACCTGAGCATCTGTGATGTCAGGGGGGGCAGCACTCTGCTGCGAGACATATTTGCCCTTTTGGTGTGGTGGGGGGGAGAAGGCAGCAGTGAACCTGTCCACTAGGATGATGGCAATGTCTGTGTGTTTCGTATTTTGTGTGACATCTTGGATTACCTCTGAGCATATCTGGGTTTTACCACCCAGGTTCCTAACATAACTACAGAAAGCCTTGTGATTATCCTCAGTGGCTTGTGGAATCTTCTCTCAAAGATGGCCTTAGACAATCATATGGGTGCCTGTAGTTGTCTTCCAATACTCATCAGTGATGCCTTCACATTTTGGGAGTTAGCTGTATCATGTAGTGGCTTCATCCTTCTATTGTATAGTTTGTTTATGGCTGGTGTCCGGCACACAGGACGTCTGCCTTTGGAGGATTGGGTCATGCTTTCATATGTGGTTGCATGATCCATGCATTCCTGAATGTGTCCATAGAATGCCTTTATACAGGTATCTGCAGTCTGGTCCATATTTTCAACAGGCCTGGGGCCTTTGAAGGTTTCCACATCATTTATGAGGGGTGTGAACATGCTTGACATGAGCTGTTGACTGACATCCCGCCCTCCAGACTGAGCAAGGTGAGGGTCACATTTAGCTACCTGTCGGGTGATAGAATGTGCCACATAACACAGGCACACAGGTCACTCCACAGCAAGTACAACTATGAGGCAGTCATTGTCCATGCTGGTGCAAACAACCTGAGACGTACCTCCCTGGACCACATTGAAAGAGACACAGAGGAGGTCTTACAGCACCCTCTCAAACTCAGGACTCCCACACAGCCTTCATGCTCACACAGGAGAGTATAGATTTCTCTGCAAACACCATCATACTGGGTGACGTCAGCTACCCAAACATAGACTGTGAACATTACACAAGCCACAATACCCAAGCTCTAGGGTTTCCATAGATCAGACATTCTTTAGCTATGGAACAGGTAATCAACCTTCCCACAAGAGGGGCAGATATACTAGACCTGATCATCACAAACATGAGTATAAAATGCTCACCACTGGAAGTATATCCCTCATTGTTGCAATCGAACCATATACTAATCACACTGGAGTACTGGATCCCCCACATATGCAAACCTCGAACACATCGATGTGTGTGTGGGAAATGCCCCTATTAGCAACTGTGACAGTACAGTACAGGATGCAGATCCCCCTTTTGAAACACTGATGATGTCAGGACTCTATAACTATATTACCTGAATTAAAGTCCTCCAGTAATTCGTATAGCGCGCTCTGCTAATGTGTCTTTCTCCAGTGTCATGACATAGTTAAGTAGGGGTTTGAATCCTGCAAAGGGAATGTATCTGTGTTAGTATGAGTGGGGATTATGTGTGTGCCTTATGCTGGGAGGGATAAGTGCCTTTTGCCAACTGGGAGAACACACTACAGGGTGCACATCCCTCCTCCTACACACAGATGATGTCAGAACCCTCTAAGTACAGCATTAGAAAGGATTTCTCCTACTAATGCAAATAGCACACTCTGCTAATGTGTCTGCTTCGACTGTCATGACACAGTTAGGTATGGGTTTGAATCTTGAAAATGGAAAGTATGTGTTTTACTGTGGGTGGGGTTAGTGTGTGTGCACAATGATGGGGGTGGGATGTGGCTTTTGCCAAATGGGGCTATGCACTGCAGGGTGCACATTTCCCTTAACAAGCAGTGATGTTGACAGCACCCTATACAAACAAAACTACAAAAGAGAAGGTGGTGGTACCAATAACACATGTAAGGTAACACTTCTTCAAGTAATGTCCACAAAACGAAGTAGGATAAACGAACAATTCTTTTACTCTATACAAACAACATGACAACAGACAACTGCCAGTACTCAGTATAGTGTTACATTCTACTGTAACACGCACATGTACCAGAATATACCTAGATAGTGTTTTGAAGCCTGAATGTGGCAAGTGTGTGGATGTGGGATGTGTCTGTGTGTGCATTTCTGTATGGGAAACATGTTTGATGTGGCAATCAGGGTACCACAGTACCTGATGCACATTACACCTTTGAACTGATGAGGTTGCCTGCACCCTGTGAGTACAGGTAGAGAGGAGGAAATCGGTAGTAAACAACATAGTGCACTTCTCAAATGTGTACCTGTCATGTATCGACAGCTACTCATGTAGGGTAATAAATAATGGGAATGGCAGGTGAGCGTGTGCATGTGTGGGGGGTAGCAGGGTGTGTGTAAATGCATGTGTGACAGAACAGATACATATAGCTGGATCTACATAACAGCACATGATGCGCATTCCCATAGTCAATGGTAGCATGTGATGGTGTGCAGCTGGTACACTTTGGTAAGTAGTATGGGTGCAGATAACAATTGAGGACATTCATACAGTTACTGCAGCAGGACTGCTGGGATATACACACAATCATAGTGGAACAGTGAACAGTTACCAACATGTTACTACTTATACACATCTATGTAGTCACCCTGTGCATCAGCAACGTGTTTACCTTTTCCTGCACCAATGTTGTAGTATGCAGGAGGTGGCACAGTGTCATCATATGCACAGGGTGTGGGTTATGTATGCCCAAGCCAGCCACTGGTAGCACCAATTGACATGTGCGTGTATGTGTGTTTGTGAGGGGCAGCAGTACAGAGTGGACCGGTGTTGGTGCAGTGTGTGTGTGTATGTGTTTGCCCTAGGTGTTAGATTTCTGCATGTGTGTAAGCACGCACACAGTCCCACATAATGGCTGCCATGTACAGGGTTTTGTGGACAGCCACAGACTGCACCTGTCAGGTCATCCAGATCAGTGTCTGTGGGCACGGACACGGTACCTGTGCCTGGCAGGGGTGCTACGGGCCGTATCCGGTACTAACCCAGACTGGGTACAGTCATCGGAAGCAGGGGTGTGTTGACTGGACACAGTTCTCTATTGAGACTGTCCAGAGCCACGTGCACGTGGTCTCCTGGGGTGTCCTGATGACAGCACAGACCCAGCATTGCTGGGGCTGGTGCTGGCACTTGAGGTGCGTGAGTGGGCCTGTTGTCGTCCGCGGCCACTGCCAGCTGGTGCTGTTGCTGGCATACGGCCACGTCGATGTCGCAAACGCACACCATCACCCTGGCCCATGGACATCTGGTTGTGGAGCAGCTGTTGTATGTCCCCACAACATCTGTCAACATCTGTGAAGTTACGGATAGCAATCGCAACATCACGCATGCCGTCTGTCTTGGCTGTGCGACATGCTCTCAGCTCCCTCAGACCCTGTCTGTTGTACCTTTCCATACGTGCCTGTGCCTGCATAACAGTCCGAAACATAGTGGAGGTTGACATACCTCCTTGGGCCCGTCGGCCAGAGGCAGTACGGCCACGGATGCCCCCACGAGAACCCATGGGCGACTGTCTGCGTGGTACCGTTGGAGGACCCTGCTCATGGCTGCCTTGTGGGGATGCATGTACCACAGGTACCACATTACCCTGATCTATGCCCACTGCATACTGTCCATCACCTAGGGACAATGGTGACAAAGGATGTAACGGCAGGATGACTGTGCGCATTGACGGGGTTGACAGCTGTGTACTGTCAATTGGCTGACCAATGGCAGACCCAGACACACCTTCCTGCACCATTACAGACATTTCATCATCATCAGTACCTGGGGCACAAGATTCAGGTTCCCTGCTGCAGGTCACCAGAGCAGCACCAGAACCTATGGGAGGAAAACAGGGAACACAGATTACAGTCTCAACACATATTTGACAGAGATGCACTTCAATACTAATGCACACATTCAGAAATGGACACATGCACTCATGGACACAAACACACATGCACACATGGGCACAGGCACACTCGCACACATGCACACCCCACAGTAAACACACACATCAGTACTGTGTTACACTACTCTTACTATTGTTAAACTGTGTATTGCAGGTATTATTAAACACACTCACCAGCATGTATACTACAGAGTTACACTACTCTTACTAGTATTATAAATTGTTTTTCAGGTAATGTTAAACACACTCACCAGCATGTATGGCCTGCTTTGTTGCTAGATGGGAGGGACCTGGAAGTATGAAGAGAGTAATGTCAGTAGGCACAAGTGTGCCATTTGTTTTGCACATGATACAGTACAGTAGTACACTAGTTCCCTTATACACATCAGCTGCTCATAATGTCTGTATCACACATGCACAATTACATATCATGATGACAGATACATACCACATGCACACCTTATGCGTGCATGAAGTAACAGTGTACAGAACAGACATATGCACATACCAGGAGTTAACTCTAATCTCACCCTTACCTCTCTTCAAACAACAACTCAAACTGTACTTCCAAAACCACTGGCTTTGTTCTTGTAGTACTCCAGGCTAACGTCCCTCTCCCCACCCTCTCTTTACCTTTAACCCCTCATTGTGCATAAAACTAGCTTCTACCCTGTTTCTTTCCCCTTGATGTCCTTCTATGCTCTGACCTACTTCTCCCATCCCTCCCACCTCCTCTTGACTGTCTTCCTTCTTTTCCTCACTTCCCTTCTTGACTCCTGCCTCTTCCCTATTATTTTATCTTTCATACTCCTTCTACTTCTCTACCCTTCTGAGCTTTAACTATTATCTATATGGCTTTTGCCTTATTGCATAACCGTTATGTTTTAGGTAGAATTGCTTTGAAACCAACAGTACATTGTGTATGACTTTAAACTGTTTGAGTTCCTTAAATGTATGTTGATTTAATTAACAAGCTGGTGTATATTTCTATTATTTTGGATGTCTGTATTAACAACTTGTCTGTCTGCCTTTATTATGTTATGTGTGGAGCTTTTCTCCCCAGGCCTCTACTGAAAATGGACAAGTATCCAGCTAGACTATCTCGGTCAACAAATGTAAAACTAATAACAATAAATAAATATGGCATCTTACCTGCACGCTCGGTGTCTTGCTGCTGTGTGGATCCAACCTCCATCATGATGCATGACTGTTGCTGTTGTTGTTCTGGGGCTGGATTCACAACACTTAGCAGTAGCCCCTCCTGTCTGGTGAGGGGGGGGTGTGTGTGGCCACCCCTCCACCTGTGGCAATCTGTTGCCTGTGGATATCTGCAGCACGCTGGCGGACATTTCTAATCAAATCACTGCAGTGATGTCTCACCTGCTCATATGTTCTATCATGCATGCCAACATAATTTATCCTGCTAACAAGATTTTGCCACAGTGCAGACCTCTCCTACTGATTCTGGGTGGTGCGTGAGAACAGGATGGCATAGTCACGCATCAGGCTCTGGTGGATCACTTCATCCTCTGCAGCAGAATATGTGGGGTTCCTTTTTGGAGCCATGTTCCCCTGGAAAGGTACACAAACAGGTTATCAGCATAGTATCTCAGCAATACATGGTACACATTCTATACAGGGAGTATTAAATTGTACTTATTACTGCTTGGTTGTAACTTGATTAAAGTGTAGCTATCATTCTAAGTCATTTGGACTAAGCACTTGGCCTTCAGACCAGTTGTTTTACATTAGGGAGGTTTGTGGCAAGCACTGTGGTGGCAGGACACATATCTTTCATCCTTTGAAGTTGGGAACTGCTGATTGAGAGCCCAGTGTCCAAGTGTATTAGTTCTGGTATAGGCAGTTGGCCTTCAGGCCAGTTATTTAACATTAACAAGGTTTGTGGTCTGCACTCTTGTGTGACAATAGGCTGTACTCTGCCATTCATAGCTGGGAACATCTGGTTTCAGGTTTATAGTGCCTGCATATTTGAGCTGTATCTTACTGACATTGGTACACCTTGTTTGCTGTAGCAAACACTTCATCCAGGCCTCCTGAATCTAGCTTTGTTTATATGCTTGTTATTTGTTAGCTTGTTATTTCACTGGTATGCTACTTCCACATAATACACAGCTTCTCAACACTTCTGTGACTCACTACTGATATCTGCATTGCTTACTGTACGTATTTCCATGTTACACATGACAGCAAGTGACTGCTTGTCATTGTTGCATTTACTTAATTGTAACACATTGCACTTAGGTTACCTGGCACTTGCTCACTGAAGCTATTATATCAGTCAGCAGTAGTAGATAATATCAGTAGACCCTCACTCCCCACTGGACCTTGTTTTCAATTATTACGGAATTCACAATAGTATTCTAGCATGTCCAAAGGTCAGTTGTCAGTCTCCTCCCCAGTCCAGCTGGTGAGTGCGGTAATCCAGAGACAATGTTATAACAGCTGCATGTACACAGACAACCCCCTCCTCCTAAAAACAAATTCAAACACATGTGAGTGATGCAACCATATACCAAACTGGAGGCTAGGCTCTCTCTACTCAATACTGCCATAACCAGTCAGGTGGAGAAGGAAACCACACTCACTACACTTCCAGTCTCACATAGACCTACCACGGCAGCAAAACTAACACATGATCACACATGAACATACTCGTAGGCTCAGACTACAGGTCTGCCTATGCAGCAGAGACCTTCTAAGCAGACACTCAAGCAACCACTACCACAGAAACAAACACGTGCGACACATATCACACAAAGCCAATGTGCTGAACACTCACAGCCATTAACAGTAAACAACACACCTCATACACCTGTACTAGGTGCCTCTATCATCAGGCACACTGACATCACGTTCACCAGGCTTAACAAGGTGAGGGTCACAGTGTGCAGCCTGTCAGGCACTACGACCCGCCACATAACACAAACACTCAAGTAACTCCAAGGCAAGTACAGGTATGACTCACTCAATGTCCATGCTGGTGTGAATGACCTGACACATACCTCCCTGGACTACATGACATGAGACAGTAAGGAGCTCTCTGAGCATGTAGCCCAAGACAGTATGACCCTGACCTTGAGTAGCATCTTACCCTCACCAAGAACGATGCCACAATATCAAGGCACGATGATCCCTTCCAACAATTGACTGACATACTGGTGTCATTCACAGGTGTGCCAATGCCTGTCATCTTGGGGTGGTATGCTGTACAAGCCACAATGCTTTGCTAGGGACAGCTTGCACCTGTCACCCCTGGCCTATTGGATTTTGGCGGAGGCTCTTGCTACACCCATAGTGCCTGTATTAGGCAAGGCTCATAAGGCAAACCCACATCCATTCGTATCACAAAGGATGAGGAAGTAAGAGTGATGCTACTCAACACCAGAAGTCTAGACCTCAGGATACATGCACTCAAAACCCTACTTAGCATTATGGACATCGATATCTGTGCAGTAACATAAACCTGTTTCAGGTTTCCCAGGAGCACACCAGCACTACCAAGTTATACCTGTTACCATTCTTGTCGGCCCCAACACTTGGACCAGACAACAAAGGAGGGGGAGTATCAATATTCAACGCAGATTCCCACACCTCCACATTGGTGGCAAAGTACCACATAGGTGTTAGGCCATTGAGTACAGAAGACGTAATTGGGGACCTGGGGAACAAACATGATAGCAGTCTGTCATTTGTCAACCACATGGCCAACGTGGATTGAAAGACATGTTATATAGCCCAGCTAATCATGAGGGATTCACATGTATGGCAGGGGAGGTCATTGTGCCTCTTTACTCATCCATCATCAGGCCTATAATTGCATACAATGCACCTTTTGGGATGTACCTAACCAGACACCTACAGAAACTGGTACAGGACAACAGTACCTCATCAAGAGGATGAAATGGCTCAAACAGATGTCATATGCTGCCCAGTTAAAGGGAATCCAGCTGGACTCAGTGGCATACTGCCTGTTCAGAGGCAATCTGTGCCTGCCATATACAGCCATGTCCAACCCAGAAGTAATGAACATGCTGCACCTCAGGAAATCAGAGTCCCATACAGCCACATGCTCAGGAGACCTGAACCGCAGCACTGACATATATAGGACATGCTGGAGGGGCATATTCCTAACCAAGAGGCTCCCTTCACTCTGTAATGAACTCACACTACAGGTTAGGCAGAGTCCCTCATTGACTCTCTTCCATAGGAATCTGGATGAGTGGATGGAGATCATAGTTGTACCCCAGGTATCACTTCTATGTCACTGTTAGATAGAGGCACAGTATACTAACGTCGGACAAGGGCATAGCAGCATAAATTGTAATTGGGTGGCGAAAGACAAACACATTCTACTAGGCTTATCAATGCCCTAGGGAAAATAGCCTAGTATGAACCTATGAACCTATGTGTACTGCTATAGTACTTCTGCCATATGTTGCATGTGTGTGTGTTGTGGGGGATGCACAGGTAATGGCCAGATATTTCTGCACAGGCGACACATCTGAAACACTCTGGGTGTTCATCCCTACATACTGGATGTGTGTTGCCATCCAACCCTGTGATGTGGACACACATTACTCAGCCTGGATATACATATCCCAACAACACCACAAGCACAGTACACTACCTTGCTATGTATGCATGTAATTACACAGTTATTCACTAGTTATGACTGTGATGCTATCCATGCAGCCCATTGGGCCAGTGGAAGCCACGACACACACTGCTGGCCCCTTTGCATATGCTTACCACAGACATCCCACATACTGCATGTACTGTGCACACACATATCTAACCCAGAACATATGCACACCACTTATTTATCCTGTCCAGTGGACTACAGATACAGGCACATTGTATAACAATAGCAGGAGGCTACTGCAGCAGAGGGCAGATTCACATGAAGGCAAGGCATCTGTGGTCATCAGTGTTAAGATGCTTCACATTCACCAAATGCACAGATATTGGCAACATTGTTGCAGACAGTTTAGGTGCAGGTACCCCTCCCATTCTCCTACACATGTGGTATTAGTTATCACAGATGACTGTAACCTCCCTATCCTCTCACATGTCCAGGTGAGGGCCACCCTCAACATTGCAGAACACATAGCATCACTGTTATGAAATGGTATCCCTGGATATGTGCTACGTTCACCCCTGGAGGACATAGCACCACATGACAGACTGGTATTAATCCCTGGCCATACTACAGGATATGTACCTGAACAGTGCCATACATACACAGTGGTCCCACACCAATGAGGAGTAACCTCTACTGACCCTGGTAACTACTGCATCATATGCACAACTGGCCTTGTGTTCTAAGCTATGGAAGTTTTAAGTATGGGCAACATGTACAGCAATATTACATATGTATATATTTCAGGACTATGTACACACAACCTATCTCATGGACATACCTATAGATAGTGAACTATGATACATTTGGAGGTGTCACAGTAAACACAGTATTAACCTGCTACTTTGCATTACCTGTGTTTGTGGCAGCTGTTGCTGTGTCAGTGGTGCTGCTTGCTGCTTGCTGTTTGCAGCTGCTGCTGCTGGTTTTGCTGCTGGCTGTCTGTATATTTTTTTTATTTCTCTCTCTGTCTCTCTCTCTGTCTTTCTCAGTAGGTTTGTGCAATGACTGTATTGCATGTGTGGAGTGTGGGTACTGAATGCTTTTGTAGGTATCTGCATAGGTCCATGTGATGGCCTCTGCCCAATTGTAAGGCAGCATTGGCTAATTGCATACAGCCAGTTGTGTACTGATTGCATGTCTCACTGTGATTTCAGGACAGTGCTATAAAAGGGTATGTGAGATAGGTGTTGCCTTTTCAGATTGTAAGGGCGTGGACCATGCTGGTATGCTGTTGGAAAATGTTCTGTGAGTGTGAAGGTTAGTACATCTCTCATGCTTCATGCTGTGTTGTGAATTCAGGTTGCTGCATTTCTCTCACCTGTTCCCTGTAGTGAGTGTGTATGCATACTGACGCCTACGACTATATTTCATATGTATTGCTATATATACATATGTGTACATATACATACTTTCATATATGTACATTAGCTGACAATATTGGGTACAAGCTAACAATTTGCAGGGCTGTTTCTGTTAACACTACACTAGTATGGGAATCCAGTAATTGGGACAGTAAAAGTCTGCCTGACATGCTTTGGGTAGTACACATACTATATTGCCTTTATCTTCATTCCTACTATTACATGTTCCACTTATTTAGCACTATATTCCTGTATGAGAGTCATGGCTTACTGGTAGGTCATACAGACTAGTGTTACAATGGTCTTGTGGTAGGGCCTACTAGTATGCTTATATTTTGCTTTCAAATTGAGTATAGGGCCTATCAATCAGAGTGCTAGGGGCACCTTTAAGCAGTTAAAGTGGTTAGTAGGTCTCACAGGAGTCAGCTGTGTTGCAGATTCTGGTTGCTGCATTTATCTTCACTGTTTCCTGTAGTGAGTGTGTATGGATACTGACACCTACCACTATATTTCATATGTATTAATATATATATATATATATATATATATATATATGTATGCGTACATATACATACTTTCATATATGTACATTACCTTACATTATTATGTACAAGCTAACAATTAGCAGGGCTGTTACTGTTAACACTAAACTAGTATGGGAATACAGTCATTCAGGCATTACAAATCTACCTGACATGCTTTGGGTAGTACACATCCTATATTACCTATATATTGATTCCTACTATTACATGTAAAATTTATTTCAGCACTATGTTTTTGTATGAGAGTTATGGCTTAGTGGTAGGTTATACAGACTAGTGTTACCAAGGGGCTTGGAACTGACAGTAGGAATTATTTTCTTTCAAACTGAGTTTAGGACCTGGCAATCAAAGTGTTGAAGGCACCTTTACGCAGTTAAAAGGGTTATTAAGTCTCACAGGAGTCAGGCTGTGTTGTAGATTGTGGTTGCTGCATTTATTTTCACTGTTTCCTGTAGTGAGTGTGTGTGAATACTGACACCTACCACTATATCTCACATGTATTAATATATATATATATATATATATATATATATATATATATATATATATATATATATATATATACATATGTGTACATATAATACTTTCATATATGAACATTACCTCATATTATTATGTACAAGCTAACGATTAGCAGGGCTGTTTCCGTGAACACTAAACTAGTGTGGGAATCCAGTAATTCAGGCATTAAAATCTACCTGACATGCTTTGGGTAGTACACATCCTATATTACCTTTCTATTGATTCCTAGTATTACATGTTATATTTATTTTAGCACTATGTTCGTGTGTTAGAGTCATGGCTTAGTGGTAGGTCATACAGTCTAATGTTTCCAGGGTCCTGGGTTTGAGACTGACAGTGGGAATTTATTTTTCTTTCGAAATGTGTACCAGACCTGTCAATCAAAAGTGCCAAAGGCACTTTTAAGCATTTAAAACCAGGTCTGCGCTAGTTTGCGCAGAGCTCACGCATGCGCACTGGCGTTTAGCTCACAAGACGCAAGCCTTACACCAGCTATTTTCTTTGAAAGAAAAGAAAAAGGGGTGACAGGAAAGTGGTGAAAAAGGGGTCACAAAGAGGGTAAGACAGTAGGGAAACAAGCTTGGAATTTGCAGGAAGGATGTAGGTGAGGCCCATAGCTGCCCATGTCTTACCCAGCAACAGCTGTGCATTTGTATGCAATTTGGTGTGACATTTGGAACCTTCCACCCCTGAGAGAGGTGTCAGGACAACATTAATACCTGTTGTACAGCCAATTGTAATTAACAGTTTCGATGTCCAGCGGACATGTGTGCAACATGGACAGCTATGTATGGGGCGTAATTTTTTGTGGGTACAGAGTGCCCTTTTTTTTTTTTATCAGGTGAGAGTGGTATGTCAGGTGAGGTAGTCAGTATAGCTGGGGAGGTAGGTTGGGTAGGTTAACAGACAAGACGCATACAGAGGCGGTGTATGACACATGTGGGGGGGTTACACAATTGACGGGGACGGAGGTTGGGATATCCATGGCACATGAGCCCACAGATGGCAACAGTGGAACTGATATCCCCACCCATAGGCAGTTGCCACTGTTCCTTCACAGCCCAGGATGGGGCTGTGCTGGGGGCTGTGTGGGCGGGACAACGGGCAAGCCCGTAAGCTGTGCCACCTGGGCCTCAAGCTGGCGTAGGGGCCCAAGGACAGAGTCTTGGATCTCCCTTTGCACCACAGACTGGACACCTTGGAGGGTGAGTGGACGTGCTCCTCCGGCCACACTTGCAGAGGGGGGATGGGCCCCATCCCCTGCAGCGCTTCCACCCGAAGGTGGCACAGGGCCACCGGAGGAGGGTCCAGCCTGGGCACTAGTGCCAGGTGCAGTCGCCAGCTGAGGTGGGAGAGGTGGGTCCACTGGGACCTGCCTTCCCAAGCATTCTAGGTTTGTGGGTATGTTATGTTAGTTTGGGTTAGTGGCATATTATTCCATTCAAATTAGTTGTAACAGCATGCATTGGTATTCCCATTAAACAAACACCCAGATATTAACACCATTGAACAACGGGCATATCAATATCACATGCATTATTTGAACAGAAATACACAATTGAACAACATGCAGGGTTGATTAATGGCAACAGGCCATCAGGTTTGCTGGTTTGCAGGTATGACCAGGGCACATGCAACAACAGACATGCATATATTTTTGAAACAGGACAAATGTCCATGGTTAATGAAATGTTCACATACCAATATGTAGTGGTTTTTTTATTTGCAATTATAGGGTGGGGTGGTGAAAGAAAATGATGACACATTCATAAATTATACATTCATATACATTTGTAATAGAAACACAATTAACTTGTGGGTGATACTTTCCCACTGATTCTTACTTGACTGTCATGCTAGACCTGTTACAGATACATCACTATCCTGGTTATTTTGAATTTGATCAGATACATCATCCTGCTACACTTTCATGACAGGGCAGGGGACAGCAATGGATGTTTAGTATGTCAGACAATCATTCATTCTATCTGCAAATTGCTGACTGTGATCACCATATACAGAGTTTGGCCTGAACATTCAAGAGTCAGACACACTGAAATCAGTTTGGGATGTTAAGTTTTAATTCACACATGCATTTATTTCTGTAGAACCACACTGAAGCTTATATATTCAGGAGTTATTACTACTTTATTTATTGATACATGACCCTTTCTGTCACTCTCACACATCCTGCTATTTCACAGTTCAGGTTGGTACTTCTAGGCTTTGTTCACATATTAGAGCTGTGGTGATTCAAACACTTTCCAGCAGCCTCACTTCTGTCATGATTCAGCATTTCAACAGGGGATATATCTCACATGTGATTAACTCAGCTTCTGAAGCTGTACCCTTGAGACTACTGCAGGTTATACTACATTTAATTAATGGTGGGACATCTGTATTACAGAACTATTTATTTCTATCAGTTATATTTCCAGTTTCACTTGCATACTGACAAACTTGTTGCAGCCATACCTGCAGACTTTTACTTGCTGCTTGCACATTCTATTACTTTTAATCAATACACTGCAGTGTTCTGCTATGTGCTACATTATAATATTTATTTACAAGTACTAGGTGGGGTTACTAACCTGCATGGTGGTGCAGCCGCACCAACCTCTGCTCATGTGCCATGCGATTCGCAGAGCGGACACCTGCAGCTGTAATACAAAACAAGTAATATTGGAATACACATCTCCTTGGTATCAGCTAGTTGAATTCCTTACATACATAAGTAAAATGTATCTTACTCAGTAGTGGGGCGTTGGGCATATCCCGGGCCTCCTGGATCCATTGGGTCAACTGGTCTTGCTTACGTCACTTCAGGTCCGCATGGTGGTGACGGACCTGCTCACGAGTGAGTGGAATGCCAGTAGCACTGGTCAGATCATGAGCCAACTGGTCCCATGCCTCCGCCCTGTACACTCCCCATGAGACCTGGCCCTGCATGAGTTGGGCCTCATGATGGTGAACTAGGAGCCAGACCATGTATCTGGACTCCTCAATGCCCCACCGCTGTGCTCGAAAGCAACGTCCCTCCCCTACTTTACTCATTCTGCCTGCAGGTCTATTCTACAATCGTTTATGCTGTGTATTCCCGCCTATGGGGCTTATATATGCCAATTTTCCCGCACATTTCTATGATTGGCCGTTTTGGAATTTTATCAACTTCACAGAAACTGCTTTATCATGTTCCATTTTGGATTACATCCTATATATATATATGTTATTTCTGCATTCCTAAGTACTGCTGTCATGGCTTAGTGGTTTAGTACCTTGACTCTAGTGCATGGTATCCTGGGTTCGAATCTGACCACTGACTTTTACATTTTAGGACTGTCTGGGAATGACTTCAGGACCTGTCAATCAATCATGCCAAAAGCACTTTTAAACACTTTAAAACCAGGTCTGCGCTCGTTTGCGCGGACCTCACGCATGCGCACCGCCGGTTAGCTTGTGGGAGCGTCGTGCAAACGGTGTGTGCTGGGTTACACCTTAATTGGCTAGTAACACACATGTTAACCATAGCACAGCTGGTTGCACACAGTTTGAACCTGTTAAACCAGTCCTTAGCTATGGGCAAGCTGTTCGCAGTTTGTGAAACACTACTTAGCTACGGGCACTCGGTCTCACTGCAGTTTAGCTATCAGTACATTTCTAAAGATTTTTATTATTGTATTACTTGCAAATATATGCTCCATTTCATTCCATTTTACAAAAGAAAATACTTTTACATTTGTACAATACTGTCTGGGGCCTTTTTAGTGCTTATTTATAAAAAAAAAAAGGCTGTTGTGTGGGCTCGAACCTTGCCTGCCTGCTCTCATGCCGACAACTCTACCGCTATGCTTTTAATTCTTGGCTTACTTTGCATATTTAGTTCTTATATCCTTTTCCACTTATTGCTAACTGCAGTTGCGCTAGTGGCACACCCGCGCACACGAGCGCACACAGTAGCAAACATTTACGGGATTTAAAAAAAAATAAAACAGTTTTTATTTTCATTTTACAACATCTGTTCACTTTTTACATTGCTGGTCTGTGGGGGCATGTGTTGTGTAGTGTGGTTATTCACATTTCCATGGCTTCCCTCATGGCTGTTTACTTTCAGCCATTCTAGACTTCTGGGGGCGTGTCTACAGACACGCCCCCTACTCTCTTACACGGACCGTGTAAGAGTTACAGTGTGATTCAGCATGCCTCATGCACCTCATGCATATGCATGACATGCTGACATCACACCGTTTAACTGCAGCCTCCATGTAAGAGTTATAACTCTTATACGGAGGCTTCCTGAATCCTGCCCTGTATCTTTCAGATCTTATAAAAACAAGGATAGTAATTTAGTAAGAGTGCAGTGAAATTATACCAAAGGCATCCATGAATGTGAAAATTTAAGTTATTATGAAAGACTTAAATAGCTAAAATTGTACAATGTCTCATGTAGATATTTAAGCAGCGACCTTATTCAGGTACATAGGGCATTTAGAGATAACTACCTCTGGGAATGTTTGGGGTTCTCAAAAGGTAGTAGAGAATCATCAGACCACCTGTGTAGGAGAATCCATAGGAATGAGAATTGTGGTAATTGGTTCTCTGACAGAGCAGCTGATACTTGGAATAGACTACTACATTATATTAAAGCAAGAACTAGTTTAAATAATTTTAAGAACAACCTGGCCACTTAATATGGGAATAACTGTTTTGGTATATTGGCAGGCTAGAAAGGCATTATTGAATAATTGGGCTTGAAATATGTGTATGTATATGTGCGCATATATGCATTTAGCCTTACCATATGGTCTGACTGGGTGGCATTAGTGGTGCACAGCATTAGTGTGCTGGACTATTAAGACAATGCATTGTTTCCTTGTTAAAAAACATTTTTCCAGCTTTGCAGTATTTCAAAATTAAATTGCTGTGTTCAGAAGTATGCATAATGTGTTACAGTATATACTCTGCATATGAAACTGCATATTTTCATATGGCATGTGCCATGTTGTCAAGAAGACATTATTGTTTTCAAATATCTTTTTGTACATATAAGTTTAAAATGCTCCCTTCATTTTGCTTTATTGCACAAATGGTGAAAAATAAAAATATATCAAGTTTCTTTGAAGTTTGAAATGTTGCTCTGGAGTTAACAGTGATAGTCAGACAACAATACATCCTTAATACCAAATGTTATATCACCTTTCTAAAAAGAAGAGAAACATATTTATGGTATAGAGCAAAAACACAAAGCTGCCACCAAAGCTTTAGAACTAACTTGTCCTGCAGAAAACAGATCCAGAATAAAAAGCAAAAGACCAGGACTTGGAGACAGCTGTAGAATCCAGTATAAAAATCTTTATTCGACACAAGCGCTTTTGTGGGTAACCCCACTTCTTCAGACGTCTAATACATTTTAAAAACAGCTCTTACATGACTAAAACCAACCAATACATTGTTCTGGTGTGAACAAGCAAATTTAAAGCAACATCCTACAAGGTAAATGCCATTAACTGAACTAGAAATCTGAATGTATATGTATACACTTCTAAAAACCTATTTATAAAGTATCTAGACTCAAATTTCCATAACATTTCAGTTGACAGTCACAAGCACAGAATACATCTGCACATATTTACATTTTTCGCTTCTGTTCTCCAAAGCACATACAAGCCTATAATAAGAAGTCAGTAATTTATCATACAAACAACTCCACAGCACATCTTGCCTAAAAAGCTGACTAAGCTTTCACTTAGGACATTTCATTTCACAAACAAAGAATTTATCTGCACATGTTTGCATTTTCCTCTTATGTTCATAACATTTCAGTTTGCAATCACAAGCACAGAATATAACTTCACATACTAACATTTTCAACTTCTGTTCTCTAGAACACAACAAACAAGTGACAAGAAGTTAGTAATTTATCATACAAACGACTCCACAGCACATCTTGACTAAAAAACTGCCAAAGCTTTCACTTAGGACATTTCTATTTACAAACACAAACGAGGAATATATCTGCACATGTTTATATTTTCCTCTGATGTTCTCCAAAACACATACAAACCTGTAACAAGAAGTCAGTTATTTATCATACAAACAATTCCACAGCACATCTTACCTAAAAAGCTGCCTAGACTTTAACTTAGGATGCATGGATATATATTCATTTAATCCATGACCCCTATCAGCCCTTAATCATACTATCCACTTAGCTTCAAGCTCTTCAGTGATGTTCCATAGACCCCCCCACCCTTATACTCTCATACGTTCTCCCTATAACTAGAAATTTAAAGACATGCTCCATATCATTATTAATAGTGTGTCTGGCCAAGGCATTCACTTTGCTCTTTTTATGGATGGCATAAATGTGTTGACGTATTCTTTCCTTCAGAGACCTGCCTGTCTTCCCTACATAGAAACTACGGCACACTGTGCAATGGGCCAAGTAGACTAAATCCTCTGTTTCACAAGTGGCATTGACATCAAACTCATATGTCTTTAACTGATCTGGATGTTCAAACTTAGTGGTACTGTCTATATATTTACAAAAATTACATCTGCCACAGTTTTTGTACCTTTTTCTATGGCTGGCCTTATTGGGCCATGCTTCCTGTCATTGACCTTAGGTTGACATAACTGTCTCTTCAAAGATTTATAGTTCTTCGGTGAATACTTAGGTTTCACATCTATTAAACTACTAATGTTCTTATCTAGTCTCAATATATTCCAGTGTTTCTCTATCACATTCTCATACCGCTAAGCATCTTTAGAGTGATAAAACAATATTCTAGTTTGTTTATTTTCTCTAATATTATCTTTCTGCCCATCACTGTGTATTTCTCTGAAATCTTCACCCCTAGAGAAGTATGGTTTAGCCTTTAAGCATCTATGTTTACTCACTTCCTTATGCTGCTCTGTATATCATTAAAATGATACCCCTTTCTAATAAATCACTACTAGTCTTCTCAACTTGATGAACAAAATCTTCATCTGTCACATTCACTCTTGATGCTCTATAAAACTGGTTCTGAATGACATTATGAAATATATATGGGGGGTGCATACTATTTTTGGCTAATAAATGGTTTACATGGCATTCTTTCTTATGCAGACGAGTGACCACAGTGCCAGCATTTTCCTTTTCAACACTAACATCTATGAAATTTACTGTTTTCATAGAATATGTATGTATAAACTTCAATAATGTAGAGGTTTGATTAATGTATTGTACAAACTCCTCCAGTTCTTCAGTGTTTCCTCTCCACAAAATGAAGAGGTTATCCACAAACCTCCTCAAAAAATAAATTCTGTCTGCATAGGGGCCCTTCAATATAAACCTGGTTTCCCAAACTGCCATTATGGCATTGGCGTAGCTATTGGCACACGAGGTGCCAATAGCTACACCATTGGACTGCCAATAATGATCTCCCTTAAAAAAGTAAAGATGCTCTTTATTCCTACATCGTTCGGTATCACTGTAAATAAAGACACCACATCAAAGGTTATCATATATGTCTTCTGCATCACATCAAAGGCTCGTGTATACTTAAAACAAATCAGTCAGAAAATGTTCTGTATCTCTTAGAATATGCTGTATGTTGTTACTCTTAGGTCTCATGAATTTCTCTAAGTATATTGAGACTGGTTCTGTGCACCAATTCCTTCCAGATACTATCGGGCGCATGGGGGGGACACCTTGCACTTTTATGAATTTTGGGAAGCCCTTGTATAACCGGGGTGGTGAGATGCTTAACAACAAAATAAATGAAGCGACAGTTATGTCAACCTAAGGTCAATGACAGGAAGCATGGCCCGATAAGGCCAGCCATAGAAAAAGGTACAGATGTAATTTTTGTAAATATATAGACAGTACCACTAAGTTTGAACATCCAGTTCAGTTAAAGACATATGAGTTTGATATCAATGCCACCTGTGAAACAGAGCATTTAGTCTACTTGGCCCATTGCACAGTGTGCCGTAGTTTCTATGTAGGGAAGACAGACAGGTCTCTGAAGGAAAGAATACATCAACACATTTATGCCATCCATAAAAAGAGCAAAGTGAATGCCTTGGCCAGACACACTATTAATAATGATATGGAGCATGTCTTTAAATTTCTAGTTATAGGGAGAACGTATGAGAGTATAAGGGTGGGGGGGGTCTATGGAACATCGCTGAAGAGCTTGAAGCTAAGTAGATAGTAAGATTAAGGGATGATAGAGTTCATGGATTAAATGAATATATACCCCTGCATCCTAAGTTAAAGTCTAGGCAGCTTTTTAGGTAAGATGTTTATTTATTTATTTTTATTTATTATTTTATTTTACATTTGTTAACCGGGCTAGTCTGGCTGGATACATGTCCATTTTCAGCAGAGGCCCGAGGAGAAAAGCTCCACTATAATACTATACTTTTACAGTTTAAAAAGATACAATTAGTAAAAATAGTAAAAGTAACAATAACAATCAATCAAACAGTAAACACAAGCAAAGTACTGACAAAAGAAAAGTAAAGTCAAATAGAATGTACAGTATTGCCGGGCTTGTGTGGCTTGATACATGTATATTTTCTACAGAGGGTTGAGGAGGAAAGCTCAATTATCATACTAGAGACTATACAATTTAACAGAAACACTAGAACAGAAGAGAATCAAACTTTGGGTCAAAGCAAGATACAATTAAGTATACCGAGTTAGTTGAGAGAGCAGGTAGTGTATAAGTTATCAGTCAGGATTTGTGCAAAGGCATAGCCACTGATTTTGTAAATGATTTCTAATCTGTTTTTTGAAAAGGTAACACGAGGCTAGGGAGGTCAGTCCAGTGGGAAGTTTGTTCCAATGTGATCCGATAGTGTTTGCAAATAAGGAGTCTCCTGCTTTATTATGAGATTTTATAGTAGCTACTAGGAGCTTGTTGGCTGAACGAAGTGAAGTGAGATTTGTATAAGGTGTGATAAGATTGTTCAGTATGGGTGTGCTGTGGAACTGTTCGTATGATAAATAACTGACTTCTTGTTACAGGTTTGTATGTGTTTTGGAGAACATCAGAGGAAAATATAAACGTGCAGATATATTCCTTGTTTGTGTTTGTACATAGAAATGTCCTAAGTGAAAGTGTAGGCAGCTTTTTAGCCAAGATGTGCTGTGGAGTCATTTATATGATAAATTACAGACTTCTTGTTATATGTTTGCATGTGTTCTGGAGAACAGAAGTGGAAAATGTTAATATGTGAAGTTATATTCTGTGCTTGTGATTGCAAACTGAAATGTTATGAACATAAGAGGAAAATGCAACCGTGCAGATATATTCCTTGTTTGTGAAATGAAATGTCCTAAGTGAATGCTTAGTCAGCTTTTTAGGCAAGATGTGCTGTGGAGTTGTTTGTATGATAAATTACTGACTTCTTATTACAGGCGTGTATGTGTTTTGGAGAACAGAAGTGAAAAATGTAAATATGTGCAGATGTATTCTGTGCTTGTGACTGTCAACTGAAATGTTATGGAAATTTGAATCTAGATTGTTTATAAATAGGCTTTTAGAAGTATATACATATACATTCAGATTTCTAGTTCAGTTAATGGCATGTACCTTGTAGGATGTTACTTTAAATTTGCTTGTTCACACCAGAACAATGTATTAGTAGGTTTTAGTCATGTGTCTTAAGAGAATATTTAAACTAAGAGTTGTTTTTAAAATGTATTAGACGTCTGAAGAAGTGGGGTTACCCACGAAAGCGCTTGTGTCAAATAAAGATTTTTATACTGGATTCTAAAGCCGTCTCTAAGTCCTGGTGTTTTGATATTTATGGTATAAATGAAACAGAAATGCTTGATAGTTTTCAGGTAGTGAAAGGCATTTTGTTCTGCATATTTTTGACATATTGCTGCATTTGCTGACAATACATAGTGTTCATTTTAAGGATGCGATAGGGATAAAACAATGCAATCACTTTCTTTCATGTGTTTCTACATAAATGGTACATACATTTTTGTGCTTAAGTTCCTTCTCTTTGAGTTGGCATTCATACAGTCTTACTGATCAGACAAGTTAAAACTTTTTTATTGAAAAAATAGTCACCTTTACCTGAGAAAGTACAGATAGAGTGCTGTTACAGAAGAAATAGACAGGACTGCATAAAGAAATACTGTAATGAGCAAACCCGCAGTTCCAGATTGTTCTGTTCTGTGAAACAACCAGTAAAGCTTCGCAGCATCTGCAACTGGCAACTCTGCGCTGTAAGCAAGACGCTAGAAAGTAAAAGTTAATTTTATTTGTT
Organism: Protopterus annectens; assembly: GCF_019279795.1. NCBI lineage: Eukaryota > Metazoa > Chordata > Ceratodontiformes > Protopteridae > Protopterus > Protopterus annectens. The sequence continues at coordinate 1,231,616,434 of NC_056731.1, read as the reverse complement.
AGATACTGGTAAAAATAACAAATGTAAAATGTTTAAAACAAAGTGAAAGTAGAGAAGGGATGAAACTTTTTTTCAGGATGTTCATTGATTTTCTGATACTTTATATTATTCAGGGTTACATGGGAGAGAAACATTATCACAGCATTCAAAGGGCATAAGTTATAAAAATAACCCAAGATAAGTCTTCATTTTATATAAGGACACAGAAACACACACACACACACACAAGATGTGTACACATACACACACACACACACACACACACACACACACACACACACACACACACACACACACACACACACATGTCCACACAGAGACCAGTGAGCAAAGGCCAGCACCATGAATTATACAAGAAGTAAAAAAAACAAAACAGATGCTGCCACCAAGCTGTAGGGCATAAAAAGCAACTTTAATAAATGAATGAAACAACTGATAAGCACTTTTGGGTTTCCAGCGAACCCTTCCTCAGATGTATCTTTATTCATAAAAACATCATATTTAAATGAATATAACGACCAATGAAATACATAATTGAAGGACAAAGCCCATCTAAGATCCTATCAGATCCTTCTATGAAGCTTCCGCACCTTAACGGCTGGTTTTAAAGGTATATTCATATTCAAGCCTGGTAATACACAGGCTTTTAGTCTAGCAATCCATTTCATCTCACAGCATTCAGTCATTAAGTTCATGTCACCTCTCCTGGCATTAACTTTAGTCACTTCCAATTGCCATAAATTGAAAATAATGTTCTTCATTCTCATTAACATGTTTAAATAATAGATTCTTGGCATCCTTCAAACTTATGTCAGTTCGAGATGCATTCCTTAAAGCACCTATCAGTTTTACCCACATAGAAGTGTGTACAAAAGCAACATAATACCACATATACACTAGATGTTTAGTTTTACAATCTACATAACTATAGCGGTGATATTTCCCGCCAGTCTGTGGATGTACAAACTCATCAGCTGTAAAAATATGCTTGCAGCAAGTACATAATCTGCATGGAAAAGTACCTCTTCTATTCGTAGCAGGTGCAGATGCATCAATGGAAGGGTAACACAGCATTTGCTTTAAGTTCTTGTTGTGTCCAAATATAAAACATGGTGTCAGACCAGCTATATCTCTCGAAACAGGGTCCAATATTAGGATCTTCCAGTTGGATCAAGCAACATCAGCTATCTGCTTCACATCACCTGCATATGTTAGCCTGATACAATTCTTCATTCTATGGTGATTTGTCTGCATGGGCTGATTGTTAGTTTGTACCTCCCTGTTTAAAGTAGGAGCAGGATTTTGTTTCCCATTGATGAATGGCTGTGCTTTATTGCTTCTTATGGACCTTATACCTACCAGTTTTTTTTTCTATTTCTTTTTCTCTATAACATCTTGCAAGTATCTCTTCTTTCAGTGTGATAGGCATTGTTTCAAAGTCCATTTCATTATTGCATTATTGCATCCCCAGGAAATTTCACCTCAAGCACGATTTGAGGATTCTATCTGGAAAGATAGTTCTGGAGTTGGAAGAAAGAAATGGAGTCCTGTACTGAGAGCAATTTGATCGCTGCACCACAGCAATTCTTGACTTATACAACCCAGCATAGGAATCTGAAAGTCCAAGGGGAGTAGCTACTGGGTCCAGGAATTTCTAAGGTACCACTGGATTTTTCTCATGTGTAATCTTGTCAGTAGTATCATGAGGACCATGGATGCCACAAGCCTAGAATCCTGAAAAATTATTTTGCAAGAGCATGAATCTTTTGAGAAATACTCAGAAGGATCAGCTGGCAAGTTATTATATTTCTTTTGTAAGGAAGGTCTTTTGCTTGAGTGTGTCTGTCAGGCAGTCCAAGAAGACAGCTTTGCTAGAGGTGTGAGACAAGACTTTTGTAGGTTCAAGTGAATCCTTAAATGTGACAGGAGGTTTGTCACCTGTGTTAAGGACTTCAAACATCTGGGAGAAGACTCTACATATATAAGCAAGTTTCAGAATAAGAAAACTTTGGATGTCCTGTAGTTTGCAGTGATAAATCACTGTAACTTTGTAAACATTTGAGATACAAAGGCAAACATGCAATGGGAAATGCAGACTAGTGAAAATGTGATCTGGATACAGCAAATCTTAGAAATTTCCTGAAACTATGAACACTGGATATGTGATGGTAACCATCTTTGAGATACAGTGTTACCACAGGACAATGGTCTGAAAACAGTGCAAGCACTGACTGTAGGGACAACATAGTGAACTTTGGAACTTTCATACAAAAGTGAGAATAAAGAACATTCAATGTTACAGTTAAAATTTGAGAAAAAATTATTTCATCTGATTCAGTTAAACAAAATGACCAATTAGCTAAAACTTGCCATAAAGTGTTCTACAACAAACGCTATTCTGCACTTCAATGACATATCCTTCAACCAGGGGAGCCAATGTACCTAAAGTTAGAGGCGAAAGAAAGTGGGACGAAACAGGTGTTGCAGTGCAGAAAACTGGTGAATCAAAGTCTTACACAGAGCAAATAGAGGATGACACCAAAGATAGATGTAGTCAGTGGCATATTGAACTATTTAATGATGAGCCTCTAGCTAAATGCCATGTTCCTGAGGAAAAAAAATGGAAGTGTTGAAATCAAGAATACCCTGGACTGCATAAAGTAAAAGTTTTCCCGTGCACTCAAAAAGAGCTACCACAACCTATATCAGAGATAAGGATGGAGGCTCAAAACCTGCAATGTGCAATGTTAAACAGCGTGCAGTCCAAACAAGTGACGTACAATGTTAAACAGTGTGCAGTCCAAACAAGTGATGTGCAATGTTAAACAGCGTGCAGTCCAAACAAGTGACGCGCAATGTTAAACAGTGTGCAGTCCAAACAAGTGATGTGCAATGTTAAACAGTGTGCAGTCCAAACAAGTGATGTGCAATGTTAAACAGTGTGCAGTCCAACCAAGTGACGTGCAATGTTAAAGAGTGTGCAGTCCAACCAAGTGATGTGCGATGTTAAACAGTGTGCAGTCCAACCAAGTGATGTACAATGTTAAACAGTGTGCAGTCCAACCAAGTGACGTGCAATGTTAAACAGTGTGCAGTCCAACCAAGTGATGTGCAATGTTAAACAGTGTGCAGTCCAAACAAGTGATGTGCAATGTTAAACAGCGTGCAGTCCAACCAAGTGATGTGCAATGTTAAACAGTGTGCAGTCCAAACAAGTGATGTGCAATGTTAAACAGCATGCAGTCCAACCAAGTGATGTGCAAAGTTAAACAGTGTGCAGTCCAACCAAGTGACGTGCAATGTTAAACAGTGTGCAGTCCAACCAAGTGACGTGCAATGTTAAACAGTGTGCAGTCCAACCAAGTGATGTACAATGTTAAACAGTGTGCAGTCCAACCAAGTGATGAGCAATGTTAAACAGTGTGCAGTCCAACCACATGACGTGCAATGTTGAACACTGTAAAGTCAAACCAAGTGATGTGCAATGTTAAAGAGTGTGCAGTCAGACCAAGTGATGTGCAATGTTAAAGAGTGTGCAGTCCAACCAAGTGATGTGCAATGTTAAAGAGTGTGCAGTCCAGTCAAGTGATGTGCAATGTTAAAGAGTGTGCAGTCCAACCAAGTGATGTGCAGTGTTAAACAGTGTGCAGTCCAACCAAGTGATGTGCAATGTTAAACAGTGTAGAGTCCATGTTAAACAGTGTGCAGTCCAACCAAGTGACATGCAATGTTAAACAGTGTGCAGTCCAACCAACTGATGTGCAGTGTTAAACAATGTGCAGTCCAACCAAATCACATGCAATGTTAAACAGTGTGCAGTCCAACCAAGTGACGTGCAATGTTATAAAGTGTGCAGTCCAACCAAGTGATGTGCAATGTTGAGCAGTCTGCAGTCCAACCAAGTATGGCTGTTCTTGAGGTTTAGCTATGACCTGTTAAGGCACAATAATTAATTTGAAGGATTTCCAAAATATAAATTTCAAAAACAATCAAAACTACATTTTTTTATTCTCTTGGTTGAAGTCCCACTGCTTGATCCTGGCACCCCACAAAATTATAAATACCAATTCCATGGGGATACTGCTGTAGAGAAAAGGGCAAAGACTCTTCAAAAGAATACTACCAGCTCACTGTATGCAACACATTAGTCACTATGATATTAAATTCTCACACCAAAATGTAACAGCCCATAAAATGACATGTACATGACCTTTGCACTTGGTCCGCTGAAACTCTTTTGCACAGGGACTCTGAGTAAAATACTGTTTATTATAATTGTCCATGAAGGACTGTAAAGGGATCTGGAAAAGCAGATTTGGTAGTAACATATAGACAGAGCAAGTCTTCATTTTTTGGGCAGATAATAGCTTCTGGAGTAACGTTTACCTCGAAATTATGCTTCAAGAAAGAAATATGCATGAAAATTATGAGCTCAAGAGGCAGTACTATACTTTCCCCAGCAATATACTTTGATACAATGACAGTGGATATGACTAAATGAAGGCATTAACTTCAGAGACAGGATTCTAGTGAAAATTTGTATGACAATAACTACACAGAGTGGCACAGTGCTGTCGCTCTTTGGCTTGTTGAACAACTGTGCATTATTCTTCTGTTCATCTTTCAGCTGTTTGCCTTCTGTACAGAGTCAAAATATCCTCCCCATGTTCACAGGTCTCATTGCTGGGTGTTCCTGTTTTATTCCATGTTTTAAATACCTGCTAGTTGTCTGTTGCTGCGCATGCCATGCATTACTGTGTGTGGTGTGTGTGTGTGTGTGTGTGTGTGTGTGTGTGTGTGTGTGTGTGTGTGTGTGTGTGTGTGTGTGTGTGTGTGTGTTCTGCAATAGTGAGAACTAGATTTTCTGGTCTCCGAGGAAGAAGAAATCTATAACCTGCAAATACATGAAGTCCTAAAATCTTTCAGGTAAAGCAGCATGGAAGTGGGATTGAAGTCAGAAAAAGCTTCTTGCAAACAATGCATGGTACAAAACAGAAAGATGGCTATAAATGTGAGGGTAAAATACATGAAAGAATTCTATCGAAGTTTGTGGCAACAACTGCAGGCAGCCAAGTTGTATCACCTTCATAGGATGAAACAATTTTAGCCATTATTTCAAGAAACAGTATTTCAGCTGCTTGCACAGAACTACAGCATAAAAGTCCTAGTTTGGGTGGCAGAACCAGATTCTGGCACATATTTCACCTATACATATCACATTTGTGGAGGCAGGGACTATTTGTGTATTTGATTATTGATTTATTGACACAACATTTCCACAGCTCTGATGCTTACCTCAAGGTGATATGACTTCAGACATGATTATATTTTATAACAGGTGCAAAGAGTGGTGTGTGGATAACTTGCCCACCACATCACTCAGGGATTCAATGATATGTATGGTATCTTTTGTAAATACAAGTGGCACAGAAAGCATGCTGCTCTACAAAGAAGCTTATTTTAGACCCTCCTTTACAGAAAAGCATAAGCAGTTGCAGAATGTGTCACACTAGCATGCTTATAAGTGCAGTCCAAATCAGCAGCCACTTGCAGATATCAAAATAACTGAATATTCCCATTTCATTGTAATTTGGAAAGTGATCCCCTCTATACATTCATTGGTGTTCTACACATTCATTGGTGTATGCATTTTAGGCCTGTCTTTGCTATTTATTGAAGTACATTACAGCAAAATGCCATATGTGCTACAAGGCAAAGAAAACAGATTCTGTTATAGTTGTTTAGAGCAGGAGCAAACATTCAGTGCATAGAGTGACATGTCTCACATATTTAGTGTGGAAAGAGAGCAGCTTCCTTATACTGCTTCCACAACTGCTAAGGTGCTAATCATACTAATGCCATCTGTTTAGAATTTTGCTGTAGCATGCTGACTAATAAGTCACATAAAGGCCAAAGCTCTAATAACCTACGAGTAATAACTCAGATTGTAATGCATCACATATTTGTCTGGCATTATGCCAAAGTCACAGTATGTAATAAGCACTCATAAGTGAATAATGCCCAAGCCTTTCTTTTTTGTTTTGTTTCAGCATATTACTGTAAATGCATCTAGATGTCCATAAACATGGACACCTTAGTCAGTTGTAAGATTTCTGAGCAGTTGTGGTTAAGCCTTAAAAACATTGCAAAATGTGTGTGTCACAGGTTAAAATCGATGTCTTAAGCTTTTCTCTAATGTGCAGGAAATCATCAAAGTTTGGCCTGTGGAACAGAAGGATTGATGTCCACTCTTGAGGGATATCTCCAATGTACTCAGGCTTTGCACTGACTGTTTTCAAGACAACCCTGATTAAGTTATCTGTTCACTGCTGGGTGAGCTGTCCAATGAGGGATTAAAGGGAACAACCAATATGAGTGTCGGTTGAGTCCTGTAGTAATGATCACCCATCATTGCAACATTTTCATTTAAGGATTAAGTGAAGTGTGACTCTCAAGCTAGAATTGTGGGGAAACAGAAGCATGCAGTGCCATAGGGCCTGGCAGAGCAGTCATTGCACTGGGTTTTTAATCAACACTGGGAGTTGTTATGAGTGCATAAATGAAATCTCCTAACCAACGTTTAATGAAAGAGCTATCATTGACTATCCTTATCTTTCCTTGTGTTCTACAATGTCAGGGGCTTACAAATAATAAGTTGCCAATTCTAGACAGGGCTTGATCATCATGTGGAGGGGGGGTAAAATGTATATGTCTGCTATACCCAAGAACGTAATTTGCAAAGTATCTGTGGAGGCATATATGCTAAACATGCTCAGCAAAGCTAATTCCTTGATATTATAAAAGAAATGCTGGACTACAACATACTTTGTTAAGATACTTTATTGCTAAGTTATGCTCCTGACAGCTGATTTCACTGTCAGCTGTGTATGTGCATTATGCTTAGCAATCAGGCTATGAAATTAAATGCTTAGAAGGTCAGTGTGGTTTGAGCTAGAAACATTATTTTTCTCCAAGTATAAAATGCTGTCTGTTCTGAATTTAATGAGATATTATGTTTTCCTCAGTTCAGTAATAAGCTGCCTTGATGCCAGTTTCTGAATAACAAATTAACTGTCTGCATGTGTTACTTTATAGGAATGCTGCACCTCAGCCCTGCTTAGTACAATAGTATGCCTACTTCATATGTGCATGTGGGATTATAAACTGTGTTATAGGTGTTGCATACAGTTCACAAAGAGATTGTGCCCAATACATTTTGTGGGAATTCTCTCTTCAAACTACTCTTTTTGAATATAAATTCATTTAGGCATAGAAAAGATGAAAAGCACAGAAAGCAAAGAAAAGCATGTCCTTTCTAAATTCCAGCATACATTTGTTATACAACACACATGCTCAGCACAAATGCATCCTCTAACCTAGCCCTTACTCTAACCCCAACCTGCACACACACTGTCTCTGTCTCTCTCACACACAGATGTACTACACACATGTGCTTGCACACACACACACACACACACACACACACACACACACACACACACATGCGCGCGCACACGCACACACACACATATGTACTATACACGTGCTTGCACACACACACACACACACACACACACACACACACAGATGTACTACACATGTGCATGCACACATTCACATGTACACACACATACACACATACACACATACACACACACAGTTGTGTGGGCATGAACGCGCACATGCACAAACACACACACAAGCACACACATAGATGTGCACACACACACACACACACACACACACACACACACACACACACACACACACACACACACACACACACACACACAGATGTACTACACATGTGCATGCACACATTCACATGTACACACACATACACACATACACAGTCGTGTGGGCATGAGCGCGCACATGCACAAACACACACACAAGCACACACATAGATGTGCACACACACACACACACACACACACACACACACACACACACACACACACACACACACACACACACAAGCATTAATTACAGAGACTTTGCATTGTTACTAAAATCAGTCTGTATCTTTGGAACAGCTTGGAAAATGTCATTAGAAATGAATAACATCATTTATTCAAAAGTAAATATTTTCAATAACCAGCAGTGAGTGAGTGAATGATTGACATCAGTGCTAATTCCCCCAAATGATAATTATATTATTTATTTAAAAAGAAAATGTGTAGTATAAAAATGACATTATATGACTAGAATCTAGAGACTGCACACATGCCGTTAGGTGATTTCATGCAGTCATATTGGCAACCGTGTTTTCTTACAGCCATAGCTGTAACATTTGTCATCCTTGGTAGATCCATGATAACAGTTAAAATGAGAAGACTATAAATATACTGTGAAAGCCTGACCATGTGCCATTTTACAGTTCACATCACAAGAGAGAGACTAAGACACGGATGCTCAAAGACATTTAATTTCAAATTACAGTCATCATAAAATGATGAATTAACCCTGCCTTGCTGCAGAAGCATGAAACCTATCCTTTTAGAGATGTGGGATTTGCCACAATATTTTTCAAATTACAGCTTGCCACTGTCATATATTTTGATATTTGCATACATACAGGTGATTCAGCTGAAGTTTACTTCACTAGATGGATGAAATATTTAAAGAGCACTTGTATGGTAATACATCAGAGAAATACAGATTAAATTTGTGGAGTTGTAAAGTTCTGCTATAAATGGTGAATCTGATAAAATGTGTCAGAAACACTGATCATATTTTCGTATATGTTTAAAGTCATAACGAATACCTGAAAATAAAATTTGGTGCAGCAGGGGGGTTCATTAAAATCTACTGAGAGAAATGCATGATGATGCTTTCTTTTATAAATTTTTTTTTATGCTGTCAAACTCAGAACTTATGATCAGAAGCATGCAGCTCTGCAGCAAAAGCTTATGTGACAATTACACTGGATGTCTGTGCTACAAAAATACAAGGTGGTTATGGGAACTATAATAAATGTACTAAGCAGACAGTACTCATATGTAAATTACATACCAATTTAAAATGTTATGACTGAGCAGTCATTTTCCAGAATAGAATTTCTGGTCGCAGATCACATCAAAGATATTTAAATGACTTACCCCGAGGAATGCATCTACCACAAACACTGCCAGAGGGTCCAGCACTGTCCAGAGTCCCAATATTAAGATAAATTTTGACAAGATGCAAGGGAATGAATCAAACAATAGTTGACAGCAACACTGGATCAGAACCATAAAAAACACTGTAGCCATCAAGGTCAAGGGTCCAGTGACTACCATGATCATCTCCTCGTGGGTATTCATTAAAGAATTTTGATAACTTAGTTCAACAGTATGAAGATAGAAGTTGAACCTATAATTAGAAAAAATATAAAAATAGACTAATTGACATTGCTAAGATTTGGTGTAATACAGAACAGTGCTTTGTACAAGGCTACCATACCTAAATAACTATTTAAAAAGATTGATACTGCTTCAGAGTGCTTGAAAACCTCAAAACATAACATTCTGAATGGTGACTATAAGAATGCTGAGTAAAATGTCTGTTGTGACCAGAAGTCGATTAGTTTTAATGCTTCCACTCAATCTGGTTGATATTCCATGATATATGCCATTAGTAAGTGATACAATGAGAAACTTTGTAAAATATTTATAGTACTATTTTGATTTTATCTTTCTATAAAATAAGATTACTTAGAATCTTTCAGTTTCCATTTTAGCAGACTTGAAATGTCATTACTAGAGCAGAAATCTGTGGCACAGAATTTTTTCTATATTTGCATAGTTTCTCACATTCTCAGTAGGAATTTGTAAACCTTCCTGTTTATAATGCATAAGTTCATCTCAGAGTTTCCTTGATAGATGTTACTCATATAAAGAAAGTAAACAAGAATGAGGCATTATAAAGAAAGCATAAGGTACAGGCATTTTCTGAAACCCTTCACAATTCTGGTAATGAAGTTGAAGCAAGAATCACATAGTTTCCGGCATGAATAAAGTAAAACCGTGTGTGTGTGTGTGTGTGTGTGTGTGTGTGTGTGTGTGTGTGTGTGTGTGTAAAACGGTTTACTATCATAAATTCAACAAAACGTGTCTGAATTTTTGAATTTATACATCGGAAATTAACATTTCCGTATTCCCCTAATGTCGAAAACAGATGTGTATTGTCGAAAATTTCGCTTGCGACATTTCCGACAATACACAGCACTCCCACCCATCCCGTAACTCCCTACCTAACTAGCCTAAACACACAGTTGTGCAGGGGGGCACCCCCCTGTGGGGGGCTGCACCCCCCACACCCCCCCAACTTAATTTTCCAACTCCGAGATCGCACTACAGTAAGGAAAGGGATGTATTTCCCTAACCGCACTGTACTGCGATCCCCTCACATGAGCGAACATTATAATTGCGAATGCACAGTCCATTCGCAATGGTAACATTCGCTCACATCACCTGCCGAACTTTGAAGTATTTGAACATCTGTTGTTTGAATACTTCATAGCCGTGCAATTGCACGTCAGCATTGTGATAGTAAACCGTGTAAAACATATACATAGAATATATGTGTGAGTGTGATAAGTTTGATATTGATATGCAGGTATAATATGTGCAAGTGCATTAAAAACCACCAAATTTGCTGCCAACGGTGAGACTGTTGCCTGAGGTAGAGATGGGAAACTTAAGGTGACAGGTTCTCAGAGCAATTGATAATTTTGTCTTCTAGTGGGGTGGAGGTGCCACTACATGACCATGACCTGTGGCCACTACATTGGCTAGTTGCACCAGGACTTAGGATCTCTGCAATAGGGATGGCATGTGGCAGTGGGGCTATGATATAGATAGATAGTGTCTGCTACTGAGGTGTGTTGTCACTGGAGGGCAAGTGTTGCAAAATTCCAAAATGATGGCTGGTAGACTGTTCTATATGTCCAGATATACGACTATGTACCCTGTGATGCTCCTCCCTAAGATTAACTCTGCTACTTAAAATACCCCTACCTTTGATGCACTGACAGTGTGGGCAGTGATGGTGACATTGGCAACACTTAACATGGGGGCTGACATGGAAGTGGGGTGTGTCTCCACAGACCTCATAAGGCCAAAGAAAACTGCTGTGCTGCACTCCAGGTCATCACAGATACCACACAACATAGCCATAAGCTTCATGCTAGCCGGGGTTGCAGCAGTTTAGGTCTGGATGATATTGGAACATAGTCAGGGATCTAATACCTCAAAAAGAATAGGAAATAGGTGGAGTTAAAGAAGAATAGCAGTGCCTCAAAACAGCATGTGTAAGGACTACAGAACAGATATGCGGCTGAGCCAGGTATGAACATAAGTTACATAAGGAAAGCTGGTGGTGGAATGCAGAAGTCCAGGAAGTCATTAAAAGAAAGTAAGGCAGGAAAAAGTAGAAGATAGAAAATATGGGCCAGACCAGGAAGAAATGCTAGTTGGCTAACAAAGAAGCTAAAATAGAAGTTGCAGCAGCAAAAGACAAGGCATCAGAGGCACTCTACTAGCATCTGCAAAGCGATTCAGTAGATGAGACAAAGAAATCATATTAGGTTGCAAGGCAAAGACAGAAAGACAAACAAGATAGTTAGACACCCTTCATAAAACATGCCAGCAACAACATGCTCACCATGCCACAGGACATCAAAGGCAGATGGAAGGAATACTTCCAGTAGCTTCTGAATGAATAAAACACCAAAGAAGCTGTACTGCCCTAGATATAGTCTATGATGAGAGAAGAGGAGAAGCCCATCATAGAAGAAGTAAGAACGGCACTAATGAGAATGAAGTCAGGGAAAGCAGCAGGCTCAAATGAGGTCATATTAGGCTTGCTAAAGATGCTGGATGACATAGGGGAGAAATGGCTCTTGAGGGTACTCCTAGCAGTGTGGAGAGAAAGACATACTCCAGATGACTGGCGAATAAACATACTTATATCAGTGTATACAAGAACAAAGAGGGCGTACACAACTGTTGGCAGAAAGATGTATCACACCAACCACAGCACACATAGCTCACCACCACAGTGTGCCCCTCAACCTGAGCTCTTAAGGAAAAAAACTTTTCCCACTGCACTAGTCATAGAAATATCAATTGTGAGGCACACTGATGTCCCACTCACTAGGTTGAACAAGGAGAATGTGACAGTCAGTTGTCTATCAAGTGCTAGGATCCACCACAAAACACATGCACTCGGGTCATTCCATAACAAGTACAAATATGACTCAGTCATTGTCCATGTGGGTATGAATGACATGAGATGTACCTCCCTGGACTACATGAAAAGAGATGTGATATAACTCTTGGATTATGTGGCCCAGACATGTATGACTTCAACAATTGGCTAAGTTTCTGGTGTCATTCTAAGGTGATCCATTATCTGTCTGCCTGGGATGACATGATTAACAGACCTCGATGCTTTGCCAGAAATGGCCTGCATCTGTAACCCTTGAGATTCTGGCAACTGGCTAAGGCTCTTGCCACCCCTATAGTGCCTTGTTTAGGTAGTATTCCAAAGACCAAATTACCACCATAACAGCTACAAACAAATGCAATCTGAGGGTTACGCTGCTCACTGCTAGAAGTCTAAATCTCAAGATGCACTCTCTCGAAGCTCTCCTCAAAATGGAGAATGTCGACATTTGCGATGTAATGGAGACCTGGTTTAAAGAGGCATAAAGCACCCTTGTGCTCCCAGGCTACAACTTATTCCATACCTTTTGGCCACAGAATATGTCCGGAAGCTCCAAAGGCGGTGGTGTCTCCATATTTTAAAGGATATGCACACCTCTAGACTGGTAGCCCAGCATAATGCATCCGAGATACTTCAGGTACAACTAACACTGGGTAAGATTGCGATACAAGTCATAGCCTGCTACAGAACCCCAATCATGTCCCTAGACTCTCACTCCATGTGCCTAAGCACCCTGGAATCTATCAAGGTCCAGCCCAATACTCTCATACTGGGTGACTTCAACTACCCTTCCATCAACTGGGAAAACTATTCAAGTACCAATGTACAGGCCTAACATTTCCTGGAATTCATCATTTCCAATGCCCTGGACCAGCTCATTCTGACCCCCATGAGAGAAAGCAACATCCTCAACCTGGTTATCACCATCATGGCAGACCATTACTCCACACCTGTAGTCAACTCCTCCCTGGTTAAATCCGACCACAAACTGATCACCATGGAAATCTCCATCTCACCCACACCCCCACGCTAAGGTGACCACCATGAAAAATTTCTCCAAAGCTGAGTTTGGGCTCCTAAAACAGAAGTGGCTAATTTCTCAGCACCCATGCCAATGGAAAATTGCTGCATGACTGCCAAATCATACACATAAGATGGGAGATGAGAAGTTTGGATTCAGACCAGGATGCAGCACAACTGACCCAATGTTTGCACTGAGACAGATAATTGAGAAGAAGCTAGATATGAAGAAACAGCTCAAATGGGAATTCCTAGACCTGGAGAAAGCATATTACAAGGTCCCAAGAAAGCTGACTTTGGCAGTCCTATGGTGGTTCAATGTCCCAGAAACAGTTTACAAGGGCCCATTGACTCAAGTTTGAACAATGTTCCATCTCACAGAGGGGTTCTCAGTGAGAGTGGGCATATATCATGGTTCAGCTTTGAGCATACTGCTGTTCATACTGGTGATAGACTACATTAGCAAACAAGTTGGAGGGGACAGATAAACAAATTTGCTGTTTGCAGACAATGTGGGTGTATAGACAGACTCTGAGAAAGATCTTCAATAAAGGTTAGGGGAAAGAAATGCAAAACTGAAGGCACATAGGATGGAACTGAATACAGGTAATACAGTTGTAATGGCAGTAAATGGGGGAAATCAGAAACTGAGAATTGAGATAGAAGAGAAAATAATGCAACAGGTTAACAGCTTTAAGTATCTGTGACAGGTGGCTGAGGAAAAGAGAAGTCTGGATGAGAAGGTCCAAGCAAGAATCAGAGGGGCTGCAGCCAACTGGCACAAAGTTTCAGGTATGGTATATGACAGAAGAATGCCAAGGAAGCTGAAAAGTAAGGTTTACAAAAAGTGGTGCGACCAGTACTACTGCATGGTACAGAAATGAAAGGTGAAGAAGATGAAGTGCCTGCGATGGGTGGTAGGATGCACATTGTGGGACAGACTAAGAAATAAAGGCATAAGAGCAGAAGCCAAAATAGCTCTAATTGCAGAAAAGGTTTAAGAGAACAGAATACGATGGTTCAAGCACATGTGCAAAAATCAGAAGACAACCTCATAAAGATGATTTGGGATAGATAGGAAGAAGGCAAGAGGAAACAAGGGCATCCAGCAAAGAGGTGGATAGGTTGTGTCAGAGAAGACCTGCGGTAGTCAGGCATGAGTGATGAAAAAGGCAGCAGTGTGGCATTGATTAGTTAGAGATGGTGAAACTTGACAAGACCCGGACCCCATGTAGAAAAATGGAAAAAAGGGGATTGATGTTGATGATGATACTGTGATAATCTCCTAAATTATCCTGAGTTATCCCTATATTTCTATGGACAGCTGTGACACAGGACAGCATCATGCACTGAAAAATGGAAGGTTTACCCATCTCAGATGTAGTACACGCATCTGCTGCTGTTGCCCACTGTTGGAGCATCATTAGCAGTTGCAATTGCAGGTGGGAGGGGGAGCAGGGATCCTCAGTGGGAATGGTGAATGCTCAGTTGTGCAACCTTAAGCTCAGAGGCCACCCTTTCAGTATGTACTAGGGGATGATGATTTATTTGGATGGAGAAAGATAGTGCTAAGTGATAATGTGTCTTTGGTCTATCTCTGTTGTATCATTATTGTCATCATCACTGACATGGACCTAAGTATCAGCCAATTACTCTGCTCTGACACAATGTTGTTATGGAATCAACTGCCTGCCCTGTGACTATACAACAAAATTCACACTGGCATGGGCATAAGTACCTATACTAAAACCATACCACTCTGGAATACATTCTAATGGTAACTTTGCAAGATGTACTATCAGATTATCAAATTTCAGCCTATTCCTCTTAAACTTTTACGTACAGTAGCTGGAACTTTGACATTCCTATAATACTACATAGGCAGTATATAAACTTGTATAAGCCTGTAATCTGTTTGTACAGTCCTACTGTGCTTATTTCTGCTGTATATGCTACTAATTTCATATATCACCCAAATAGATGTGTGAAGGTAGGTCCATCTTTAAATCATCATCCACTTTTCCATGGATGATCCCAGAATCATTGTCCATCTGCAGTCATGAAAAACTCCTTTACCTCTGCCAGCTTACTGCTCCTGGATTCATAGATTCATAGGTGTATACTAGGCTAATGACCACAATGGCCCTTAAAAGCCTAGTCATGCAACCCAAATGTGCCCCAGAAAATGTGTTTTATATTTGATTTATAGGGGTGATATACTGACTGCCTCTGTGCATCAGAGATAAAAGAGCCAGACTAGGATGAATTTCCGATTGCCCATCCATTGGTCTAGGTTGTGCTTAAATAGAGATAGGAAGGAACTCTGCTTCACATGAAAGATAATTCTCTGTGAAGCATATATGTCTCTCCAATATGTCCTATTTATATTGCAAGCAAAATGTATGCCTTTTAATCTAGTAGTCTTGCTGCTGTTTGTTATTCAGATGTGCAAAAGATTAATCAAAACAGGGTACAGGGATGTCTTCTATGTCAGGCAAAGATCACCTCTCAGAAGTCTATTTGATACCAAGTAAAGAGACAAAGATTTGAGGCAATCTGTGTAGGACATTATGCTTACTCCCTGTACTCTTTTTGTAAGGAACCTTTGTGGATGTTCCCCTTGCTGCATGTGTTTGGTCAGGCACATATGGAAATGGGGTACTATACTCTATGATGAACCTGATGAGGGCTGAGAACAGTAGTATGATGACCTTTCTGGGCCTAGATACCCTTCTGTTGCTTATAAGTTGAGAAACATAGAAGGATGTTCTTACTATGTTGGACACATGTTAGTCAAAGGCTAGGTTACTATCTACATGAACTCCCAAATCCCTGACTACTGATTCAACTTTTAAGGGTGTCTTATTCATGACATAGTTACCCAGGCTGGCAAACGTCCCAAAATGTGCTATAATGCATGTCTTGGTATTGAGTTTTAAGCAATAGCCTTGGCACCAGGCTTTTGTCTGTATTAAACCTTACTGAAGGGTTTTCTCGTCTTGGGTGGATTCAATAACTCCCCAGTTTGTAATCATCTGTAAATTTGGTTAGCCAGAGGCCTTTGACATTGGGTTTGTCATCTGAGAAGTGGGTTCCAGTGGGGCTCGCACAGAGCACTGGGGACTCCACTGATGTCCTCTCAGCTGCTCTTGGAATGGGCATTTGCCTTCACAGCATAGGATGTTGGTAAAACACCTATGGTAATGTTGTAAAGTGTCTTTGCAGCCCTATGTAGCTTTCAGGTGATGCAACACTGCATGCTTTATCTTGCCCATAATTGCTAGTTAGCATTCACTCTCCACAGCAAGTGCCACCATGTATCCCAAGTGCCCATAGCAGGATATAATTTTTCTGCAAGTCTGAAATTGCGCAACCTCTGCCATCTGCCTCATCCTCCAGACATGTAGATACCTACGAACACGTGACAGAGATATATAGATTGTATGATTGAAAGACTTGCAGAATTACAGGTAAAGACAAACATGTAACTTATTTAACCATGCTCTCTTCACAGAACAGCTATGGGGATATGCAATATGATACAGTTAGAAAAGCAGATATGAGAATAGATATACTAGGTGTACCTGCCACACATCTGTACAGATGCATTCCAAACATGGTTAGTTCAAGTTATTATGACCAACAGGTGTATACAGGGTATAGCAGCCAGCCCAGCTAACATCATGAGGGGACACTATCATAGTACAGTGAAGAAGATAACCATGCCATGCGATTGCTGTATGCACCACCATAGGCCATAGATTATGAGGCTACAGATTTACAATAATAGCGGCAAGAATAAACAAGCACAGATTGTTCTGATATTTGCTTTTTCTTATGATAATTTCATTGTAAGGTTGCAAATCTTTAGAAAGAAAACAAAATCATTCAGAGGAATGTGTAACTTCACAAACATGCATATATACTGAGTCAATTCTGTTATACCTACTAATAATCCTGCCTCAATATCAAATGTAGCATCCAAATTCTGAATGCTTTAGCATACAAAAGGGTGGTATGCCTCTAAAATATCACATGGCTCTATCTATTTGATTAGCACATCAACAAATGAGGCCAGGTTGCATGTATGTTGATGACTCATTTTATTTTGCTGCCATACATTGGCAACTTAGTGCAGAACTTGTTTTCTATGGTCGCCCTGTCATCTCATTGACATAAGCCCATGCTGGAAATTTCATGTGGGTAAGAATGCCACTTTTCTGTGCAGCTCTGTGTTGCTATGCATATGATTCAAAAATCATATTGCAAATGTGATTAAGTAGATACAGTTTTGTTTTTGGTAATAGTAATAATTTTAAGAAGAGATTTGGGATATCAGCAGCTCTCACTAGTACCCAACACTAAGTTTCTGAAGAATGCAGGAAGCAGAGAAATTCTTTTTTCTGTCTTTTTTGTGATGTATGGATATTTAAGGAGTATTAAACAGATGCTGTGGCCCTGTGTTGGTGTCCCAAGAAAGTAATTGTCTAGTATGACCCAGCTGAGTAGTTGTTTTTAGACAAAGGCATTGCCAGGATTTGGGAACAATGCATGGATTGTTGTCATTATCAGGAGCCCAGGATCCCTGACACTCTCCATCCATAGTTAGTATAGCTTAGACAAACTCACCCAGAATAGTAAAGTAAATGGATAGTGCTACATGTTTTCCTGTTAAAGTGTTATATTTTAGGTCTGTTGTTACTGCTTTACAAGTATGTGTGAACTTTCCTTCTACAGGTATGTCCTTGATGCTGTGGTGGAGGTGGTGGAGTCTCATCATATAACATAGTTGTTGTCATTTGAATTCACTATGGATCTGATCAGGGCTGGTGCTATGCTGCACCATCTTCCAGTCACATTCACACCACCTGGTGAATACCTCTGTGTAACTGTAGCATTTTCTGTGCACACACTATAATATATGTGCAAGGGACACATACTTGTACTCTGCACATCACACACACACTGTTCATAGGTAGGTATTAGGCTATTGTCCCTAGGGCCTATATAAGCTTAACCAAAAAGGTACCCTGGCTTTTGCCACCCAAAAAAATTATTTTCCTGTGCCCCTGTCGAGCAGAGCCACAGAAGTGATCAAAAGGGTGAATTTCCTATCTCCCATCCAATCATAAAGATTTTTCTTGAAGAATGCTAATGAGGAGCTTTGTTTGATATAGATAGGTAGTTTGTTCCAGAGTATGGGAACTCTCTGGGACAGGAATCTAGCCTTCCAGCATCTTCTGTTTATTGTGGTGAGGTTTAGGTCCCTAGAGCGTGTAGCTCAGAGGGACTGGGATTTCTTTAAGTGGAGCATGACCAACAGCTCTGGGTTTAACATAGCTTTGTATGTTAGGCAGAGATCGCCTCTGAGTAGGTGATATGCGACTGAGTAAAGCTGGAGTTTTTTTAGACGGTCTGCGTAGGGAATCTGCTTGAGGCTGGTAATCCTCTTTGTGAGGTATTTATGCGGCCTTTCTAGTTGTTGTAGATATCTTGTGAGGTACATACCAAAAGGGGCATTGTACTCTATAATGGATCTAATGATTGACGAGTAGAGAGCAACAACTACCTCTTTTTTCCTGGATGACAAACCTTTTGTGATGAGGTGTGCCACGTAGAAGGATTTCCTGACTACTGTGGTGATGTGATTATCAAAGGAGAGACTACTGCCCACCTGTGTCCCAAGGTCTCTTATCACACTTTCAGTGTTAAGTAGACTACTGCCTATGTGGTAATTCATGGGTACAGAGTTTTTACCAAAAGGGATAACAATGTACTTTTGGGCATTGAGGTTGAGGCCATGGCTTTGACACCAGGCATCTGTGTCAGTGAGGCCCTTTTGTAGGATGGTCACATTGTTAGGGTTTCGATTATGGCTCCTAGTTTGCAGTCATCTGCAAACTAAGTTAGGCAAAGACCTTCTGTGTTAGCCTGTACTTCTGAGAAGTAGATACCAAACAGGAGAGGACCCAGGACTGAACCCTGTGGTACTACAGTTGTCACTGGTCTGACGTCGGATTTGGAGTCTGCTACTTTCACAGTGTGGGTTCTGTCAGTGAGCCAGTTAGCAACCCATCTTGTGACATAGGGATTTATACCTAGTTTAGTGAGTTTATCTATAATTCCAGAGTGGGGGATGGTGTCGAAAGCCTTGGTGAAATCTAGATAGGCTGTGTGAACCACCTTATCTTCATCTGTGGCTTTGGTGACCGCTTTAAAGAAGTCTATTAGGTTTAGGAGACATGATCTGCTGTTTACAAACCCAACTGGGTGGTGTCCAGAGTTTGGAGATTATCAATGTCACTGTTTATAAGTTCCATGATGATACGTTCCATAGTCTTGCAGACCAGGCTCATCAGGCTAATAGGGGGTTAGTTCCCGTGGTCTGTGGTGGCTCCCTGTTTGTGGAGTGCGATAACCATTGCTGTGCATCATTCAGTGGGCACAAATCCTGAGGTGAGGCTATAATTGAACGTGGTACTTAGGTGGGGTGCCAGTTCATTCTATAGTTCATGTAGATTCCAGCCTGGGATGTTTTCAGGTCCCATGGATGCTGTGTTCTTGGCTTTGGAGAGTGTGGTTTTTAGCAGTGCAGCTGTGATTACAGGAACTTTGTATTCCTCCGGTATAGAGTTGGGCACTTTAGGGTGAGAGGGGGGTGAAGTTAGCAATGAACCTATCTGCCAGGATGTTGGCAAGATCAGTTGGTTCTGTATATTTACTGCCAATGTGCTGTAACTCAGAGCAGATCTGAGTGTTGCAATTGAGATTCTTGAGATAGCTATAGAATGCTTTGAGGTTGTCTTTAGAATCAGTGGCAATTTTGTTTTCATAACTAGCTTTGGAGGATTTTATGAGGGATCTCAGCTTTTTATGGAGGCTGAAGACAGAGTTCCTCCAATCATGAGATTTTACTCTTTTTTGCAACAGTTTCTTTCTTCTGTTGTAGAGTTTATTCACAGCAGGGGACCACCAGATTGGCTTCCTTTTTTTGGAGCATAGCATCTTGGTTCTGTTAGGGATTGCACAATCTATGCACTCATGTAAGTACTTATAAAGTGCATTTGTGTAGAATTCAGCAGTCATACCTCTAGTGTCCATCTACATGGGTGTTGTGAAGTTTGCCACTTCTGTTTTAAGCAGCGTGAAGTTGGCTTTGGAGAAATTTTTAACAGTGGTTTCCCTAATGGGGGTGGGTGTGGGATATGGATGTCTAGGGTGATTAGCTTGTTTTCAGATCTGACCAACGAGGAACTGACCTCTGATGTGGAACACCAGTTGCCCATGTTGGTAATGACCAGGACTAGGATATTGCTCCCTCTGGTGGGGGTGTGGATAAGTTGATCCAAGGCGTTGGAATTTATGAATTCCAAAAAACATTGAGCAAAAGAGTTGGTTACACTCATTTATTATTCTACTATCTTTCCTTATAGTTGTCAAAGTTCAGCATGAGCAAAATATGATGGTAATTGTACCAGCTACTCAAAGAGGCAGGACAGACTTGCAACCAGCCATAGTAAGTTCCACTCACAATTACTGACGTGTTTTAAACATTTTCACTCAGCTGTCAAGATAGATGACATTTTGACAAATTCTGTATTGCATCTCATTACTGAAGTTCCAGATGATAGACTACATGTGATAGAGTCCATCAGCAGTCACCTGCACTGTATCATACTTCTGCTGATGCAAGGACAATGATGCTAGGAGCGTTTCATCTGACTGGGGGAATGAGTTTTGGTCCCTCACTGGTAGGAAGCCTGCTTGTTTTGTCTGAGATGGTCTTCACCAAGCAACTCAGTGGTATTGGAGCATGTTACAACTTTGCAGACTGGGCAGTTTAACCAATTTAATTGGGATAGTGGATCAAACTATAGTCCAAGACTGGATGTGAATTATGGGCTAACAGCGAACATCACCTGTTTTGATAACATGAAAAATTGTACAGCACGTATCAACCCAAATGGTCAGAACACAAACACAGAGTTACATGGACACTCATTAAACAAAGGTAAGCCTTCTGGTTTTAATATTACTGACTGGTGTCAAAACCTTTAATTTGACCAATGTTTTTGCTAATCCCTCAGTTTTGTTGTGGGATTTAAATTTCAAGAAAACATTCATCTTTTAGAAAAGAAACTCTACAGGTTAAGAAGCCTGCAGTTGGACAATTAAATGTTTAATGTTTGCATAAACAATCAGCATGTATCTAAAGGTGTGAGACTTTCTAAATTCCCTAATGGGGGTTACATTGGGATCACCTCTACATAAAGAACTGGTTGCCATGTTTGGCCATCACGTAATTCAGTTAATGACTGTGCTAGATAAAGACAATATGAGGCACATTGATAATTTATTGATTTAACTAAAGTGTTTAGATAAACTTATTATGAATGAGATATTATTTAATTATTATTTAAGTGATTACAATTTTTTCCTAAGACTGATAAATATTATGAATTCAGTACAAAAAATCAGTAGAAAAACTTACTTAGGGATGTAAGGGATTATAAAATTATGCAGATAGTCATTAGAATGACTAAAGGCCCTTTTAGGCAATGGATAGATATTATTCATTTTATAATCCCTTACATCCCTATGTAGGTTTATCTGCTCCTTTTTCACATTTTACATTTGATCACAGTTTACATCTAATGGTTTTAGTAATGAATTACCTTTAGAGCAAGTGGAGTTACTTCCTCTTCACCTCAAAGACCATTTCGAATTTCACCTACTACACCAGTCTTCCAGACTAGTGAATTGCAAACAACCCCTGTATCCTTCACAAGAACAAGCTGTTGAGGTGAGGGATTCCCTTTCCCTGAGACATGCGATGAGTAAGGGGAAGAATAACAAAAACAGAAGGGGTCCTTTGGGGATGAACAGAGGGAAAGCATGCAACAAGAGATATTGGGCACTGTTACATTTCAGGATAGAATTGCCGCTTCACACAATGGGTGTCATATATTTAATTACAGTCAATTGCATATAACATTAACCCATTTAAGCTTTTCCTATCAACTGTTTGTAATATCATTTACCACAAGAAGTAAGCAAAGTATGTTATTTAATCCATACTGAGCTCACACAGTAGTTTTTACTGTATACTCATGATGCTCTATAAAGCAGGCATAGAGACTCACCAAAGTACATAATATTGTGGAACAATGCAATGCCTTATGCATTTGGTAAGCAACTCACGGAACAGTGTCGTGCAGTGTTCTGGTTTTCAGCTATAGGTTGTTTAAGGTCTAACATACATAGTCTAGTCACTTTTGTATATCTGAGTACAGAGGCATAGTTAGGGCAGGGAAAGGGAGTGCAATCAGCAAATGTGATCAATCTTAACTGCATTGCCAGTATTCAAAAATGCAGCAAAATCAGTGGATAAGCAAGTAGCATCCTTGCCTTTGGTGCAGAAGGCTGCAGATTTTGTTTTCAGTACACATGCCTGAGTTAGTTTTAAAATTGTTGGCAGTGCAATATTGATTGTACAACAGTTCCTGGCATCTAAAGTCCCATACTATCCAAAAAGCACTAACTGCTAATGTATCTATAAAATCATCTTACTTTGGTTTTTTTTCACTTTTATATATTCCATAATGATCAGTATTCACATAAAATCACATTATCCATAAATTCTTTTTCATACAGACACTATATTATTTTTGCCCTATTTCAAGAAAGAAATGTTCCATTGTTTCCTCCTGTTTACATACATTTCTTACTTGTTTATCTTCCATAGCAGATCTTACTAGAAGTTTTCCCATCATAAGTCTCTGTATAAATCATGCATTTCTTTAACATATTCAGATATTTCCTTCTTTCCTTTATTGCCTTTTTATATCTTCTTTTTATCCCAAACTTTAACATAAAAATTCACCATTATATTTCAATACAAAGTTCTCCCTAGAAACCTTACATTCATACCATTTTATACTCCATCTTCTTATTATTTCAAAATATTCCTTCTCAAAATCCTGTAACTCTTTTTTTTACTTTTACTGGCCATATTTGCATTATTACTATATTGTTCTCACACAAGTTTTCACACAATTTACATAATCCAAAATGAATGTAGTAAAGACAGAAATAGAATTTGATTTAGTAATCCTATACCCCATCTTGCAATTTACAATATCAAATACCTTTTTATAGGGTTAAGTATCAACCCCCAAAAATTAAAAAAATATATATTTTTAACAATTCTTTTTCCAAAATAAAATAATGGAAATATAAAAGCACCATCAAATAGTCTAACTTACCTAAAATATATTCATGAACTAAATAAACTTTTTTTTCTGAAAAGACAACTTTAATGTTTTCCAAATGTTAGCAGTACCTTTAGAATTTTCTTCAATTGCATTATAACATTATCCTTTGTTTCAAACCTAATCCCTAAAAACATTAATTTCGTCCATGGAAAAATACATACCTGGCATTTTATTTGTATCACCAAAATCCTTACTTTCAGTTTTATTTTTCTTTAATTACACTTTTTGTAAGCATTTTTTTCTGTAGCAATAACAACTTTCCCAACCTAGCCACTCCCTTCTGTTATTATAACCAAACCATCTTCCTATGCCCTATAGACAGGAATTGTCATACCATTTTATATCTACCCTTCTTGTAACAATGTGCTTAACTCCAGTTGCAACAGTGTTTATAATCATGGCAAATAGAGTCACATTTAAAGGACAGTCTTACTTCAATCCTCTTTTACTACTTATTTCTTTAAGAAACCAAACATTAACAACCATCTTCTTGTATGATTCATCATATATTGACCAAATCATATTAACACATTTCTATCCATCCCATACAGAAATAGAATCTCCAACATTTTTTTCATGACTAATGCTATCATACACTTTTTTGTACATCACAGTCTACTAATTTCCAGTCATGTTTATCTTTTATAATAATATTTGCAACTTCCTTCATTATAAGCATCATGTCCTTTATATTTTACCTCAACACCATAAATACCTTCTTCTACTAAATTTTTTAACAGTGTCTTCAATCTTTTCTACAATAATATAATATCAAAGATCTCAAGATTTGTAATTTATAATGTCTTTCTTTTTTATATATATAAACATTTTTATTCCTTCACATATGCATTTATCAGAAAAACCCTAGTTTCACCACAAATTTATTCATCTTATACTTCTTTCAAGTTTCTTATCTTTCATCATTTGATTTAACTCATACTCACTCAATCAGATCCTGACATACTCATCTTTTTAAACTCTTTTAAAATCTCTTTCAAATCCTGAAGCTCTATTTTCCTTATAGATTTTTTTGCCACAGCTTTATCTATTTTTTAACATCCCACATCTCATATTATTCAATGTGCTTATTTTCATATAACTCTGAAATGTATAATTCAGCTCTATTCATAACACTGCTCATGTCATATACTACTGTACCATCATCTGAAAGCAATACTAGTCATTCTTCATTCATCTTGTTTGATTTCTCCCAGAAATGTGGCATGTTTTCCTTGCAACCAAAATATTTATTTATATAATAAAGTAATTTTTTTCTCTAAATGTTCATGTCTAATTTTCTTTATCCATGACATCCAGTCTATTACCTCATACATAAACATTCTTCATAGTCAATTGAGATTGTATTATATTTTCCCTTTTTTAAAAAAATATAGAATTTAACACATTTTCCTCTACCTTTCTTTAAATATAGTCCACACTTTTCCCCAGATTTATTAAATGGTGATATTGTTAAATGGCTTTAGCACAGCTGCTCTATGTGCCTTTAAAATAGTATTTCTTCTCTATTTCTCATAGTACTGTTTTTATTCCCTAATCTTCTTTAATTTAACTTTCCATATTGGAAAGCTATGATTTACTTGCGCAGTAATCTGTAAAACATACTTCAGAAGTCTCTTCGCTTTATTATATTCCTCTACACCTTCAAATAAAATAGTATAATCAGTTTCTGCTATTAACCTTCTCCTTTATAACTCCTATTCTTACCCATGTTATTTGTCTCGTTGTAACCATTTGCCTACATAACACACATATTTACCAATCTTTTCTCAAACATTTCTTGTATTACAATCAAAATCACAAGACATAATTATGCTTATTTTAGATATAACAAATTCCTTTATTTCTTCAGACATTTCCCACTTCTTATTTTGTGTGTAAACATATATCTCAGTTATCCCCCATACCTGTTTCCTGGGCGGCCATGGTGGTGCAGTGGCTAGTGTTGCCACCTCACAGCAAGAGGTTCTTCAGTATGATTCTCAGCTGGGGTGCCTTCTGTGCGTAGTCTGCATGTCCTCCCTGTGGTCACGTGGGTTTCCTCTGGGTGCTCCGGTTTCCTCCCACATCCCAAAGACATGCTGTAGGTGGATTGGACACTCCAAATTGGATGTAGGTGTGAGTGTGTGCATGTGTGTGCCTTCTGTGGAAGGTTGGGTGCTGGGCTAGTACCTCGGCACCATAAAACTCCATTGCCAATCACAAGTGGACACGTGATCCACTGTGGTGTCCCCTAACTGGGAAAAAGCCGAAAGAAGAAGAAGAGAATCCTCCATACCTGTTTCCCATGCTTTATATCACACACGATGTCTCTACCTTGTTTATCTACTATAAAATCTAATATTTTAGGTATTTCTTTTAAAATAAGAAAGCTACTCCAGAACATGCATCCTCACCAAAGCTCAATTTTACTTCTTTCCCCATAAAACCTTTTTTCCTGATAATACTATTAATATTCAGCAATGGCATTCTTAAGTTAGTCTTTTCATTTCTTTGCAATTTTCTTTTCCTGTTTATAGCTTTTCCCGGTAGTCCCCTTTTCACAATTATTCTCATAATTTACTTTGTCTTCTCCATTGTGACTTTCAAACTTATTTGAACATCAACATTGCATTTACTGCCTTCTGCCCTATCTTCATTCATACCTCAATCTACTTCCTCATTCCATTGTTGAAAACTTCCTGAACACTTCCTTTCTTACATCCTCACTTTTCTTTTTTTTCCATTACTATTATTTTCCTCCACATTCACATCATTTCCAAATTAACATTCTAACCAGAGATGATCATTGCCCCCACATTTTCTACATTTAACTGTAAAATTATTTATTCCATAGCCAAATTCACCACATTGAGCATACTTCTTCTTAGGACATTCCTTTAACAAATGCTCCCCTGAATCTCAATAGAAACATGTTTTAGGTTAGCCAAAATTTCTTGCAAACTCATTTCCCTTCATAATAACTGCATTTTAAATATGTATTACTTTTCCTATTTATAACCTAAACATACTTTTATTTCCCAACCTTCATCCTATAACTTTTATGCAACATATGACTTTTTATATCATAAACATTTTTACATTTTTCCTGAAAAAACATTTAAATAATTTCGGTCCCTTCTGCAGTCTAAAACTGGACCTGTATTTATTTATTTATTTATTTATTTTTGACATAATTTATATTCCTTTAAAAACAAACTTGTCTGCAAAAAAGTCTCAAATGTAATATCAAAAAAATAAAAATAAAATGCAGAGCTGATATGAATACATGTTCTTATGCCCTCAGACTGAAAGCCCAGAGAAATTATGATACTGTACCACAAAAGTATTCATTAATTCTTCCTTCTTTTGATTCAAGTCTCACTATAGGTTTCTTTATTTCATGAACATTAATATTTTTACCATTAACACCAAACTTGCCTTTGTATTTACTGAAGTGTAAGTTTTCTTTTTTGAAGCAATATTGTCTTGTTCCAGATTATGACCTTCTTCCCTGACATTAATTTCAGTGCTCTGTACCAATAAAACTTTATCTACACTACCCTGGCAAACTTCCCCTAATAGTATATCCCACCGTAGGTCTTACCTAAAAAGAGGCTATTGGCCTAATGGGACTTATCCAGGCAACAAAAGCCAAATAAATAAATAATGGTCATGCACGTGTAGTCAGAAATGAAGCACATTATCATTCTGTATGTGGCATTAACTGTAGCAGCCGCTTGTTTATAGGAGATTACTAGATTAATCACCCTGGGGGGGGGGGAGGTAGGCCTAGGCTTGCTTATCAAGGTGAAAATTAGTATCTTATGTTTGTGAGGTAAACACCTTAACCATTAAGCCAACCCCCAACCACAAAGTTATTATTTAACTGGATTCAACCTCTCCATCACCTGTTATTCCTCTAAATTCACTTCACTTACACCTTGTACCATGGAGACATTTTACATAGTTACAGACACAGGAATAGTTTTCCGCAATTTAAAAGGACATAATAAGTTTTTAATGAGCTCTAGAGCATAGATCTGGAAGAATCAAAATGGCTTGTTCATTAAGTGAAGAGCATCAGATCAGGGAACAGACTTTTAAAGCTGAGGTAGTGCCAGACTGGGAGATAGCTGAGGGCTTCAAAATAGTTTCACCTATGTCTGAGTGTTAAAGAAAATGTTTCCTTACAGAATATGAAATATGAAGGGCATGCAATAAAATCTTGTTTTATCTGTAAAGATGAAGTGCAATATTATTGTCTTGCTATCATACCAGACCATGAAAAGTGTTGTTCAATAATGGTACTAGATGTAGAATTTCAAGTTTATCATGCAGTTTTTAATTGCACACAAAATCACAGCACACTGAAAATTTAATTACCATCACAGTTTCTTCTTTAAGAGTGAGCTGAGTGCTGCATGCATTATGGGTAGTAAGCATTCTTAAAGGCATAAGCACATTAACAGATATATATCTATATATAACCATATATATATATATATATATATATATATATATATATATATATATATATATATATATATATATATATAGTGGAAAACTGTAAACAGAGCTGCTATTATTAAGTTCCACACCCGCAAAGCAGAGAGAGAAACTCTGTCTAAACAAGTTAAATTACATTTGTATAATGTCTTGTTCAGAAAATCAAGATTCATAAAGGCAATACAAAATCCTTGGATAGGATTTCAAACTCATATGTGTTTTAACTAGCACTTTTTCATAAAGCAGCAGTTGGATATAGCCACCCAATTTTCTTTAGAGAAAAACAGAACTGTACTGTTTCTTAATATTAAGGTATGAGGAATTAATCATGCATCTGCCCATGGGGATAGTTGCTTGCACTATATATTGCTCAGGAAACCACAGCCTGTTGCCACTGCTTGCCAATCATGCTGAAAAATAACCCGAGAAGAAAGCTAGACAAAGAGTTACAGTCTCTGAAGTCCTTTCCAGTGTCTCTAGGTGGACCAGTTTGGCTAGCATTGTGTCATTACATCATATTTCAAGGAACTTATGACTCATCTCAGATTCATACATTCTGTCTTTATCTCAGATAGTTGGCAGTTGCAGTACATTTGATGGCACTGATGTACCTTCTTGATAAGGACTTCATCATTCTTGTTTAGAACAATTGAGCATGGCTGTCTCTCATGCAGTTTTCCTTTTGATACTCCTCAGGAATTCCCTGGTTATGTCTCTAGTTTTGTCTTACAATGGCACCATCATCCATTTGTACTACATCAGAAAGTAGTTTAACATTTTCTCTTTCTTTCCCACTTCAGGCAAATTTGTTGGTTTGGCAAATTGATGGGTAGAGCTTGGATGGAATATTTATTTATTTATTCATTTTATTTTGCCTTTGTTTACCAGGAAAAACTGACTGCTCCGGAGCCCCTTTTCAGTGCAGACATATTAAAAAAAACTCTAATCATCAACAACAACATTTTATACAATACATTTTTTCAAATATGAACATTCACATAAGGAAGGAAAACCAGTGCATGCTATGCAAAAGAGAAATGCACAAGTTCTGAATGAATAAGAATGATGAAAAGAAGTTAAAGAAAAATCTGACATAGAAGGGAAGAGAGGTCATTACAGGGTAAGAGAGTAGACACACCAAGTATAATAACTCTGTATAGTACTTATAATGAGTAGTACAGTTGCTTAGCAACAAAACATAGGCATTCTACAGAGCTGTAGGCAGTGAAGGCATGACTAATGTAAGTATATGGAGGTATAGTTACAGTGTGAGAGATGAGTTACTGTGTGAGACATGAATTACTTATTCTGCATAAGAGTGAGATGGATGAGTAAATAGATACTGGTAGTAATCTGGAGAGGTTCTTATAGAGTAAAAGAGGAGGCAATATTTGCCTATTATAGGTTTGAGGAGTAAATACATTAGTATTTTGGTAGTTATACATTTTATTATAGTAGTTAGGCTAAAAGTAACCTATTATAAACATATGTGTAAGAATATTTTGTGTTTGGGACATTTTTTCTTCACACATTTCAAAGGAATAGCATTTGTTCTCAGTTTGAATTGAAGCATAGCTAAATTAGTCATGATTTGTCTAGCAAGCATCAGCCATGCATGATTTATTCAATTAACACTGTTTAGAGTAATACCGTAAGATATAAGAATTTATCAGGATCTGGTTGACAAATAATCTTTTTAATCACACAGTAGAATGGAGCAGGTGAATGTTTATATGAACACATCAAAATGTTATTGTAATCCAAGGTTAAAATTGTAGAATATCCAAATGTATAAGCACTTTCGCCTCCTTTTTAAATAAGTTGAAGAGACTTCATCAGATACAATTAGTTACTTTCATCACTGAGATAGTTTCTATTTATAGTTAGCCCAGTCGTGTAACAGAAGACGAAAGCCAATTGTCTTAGAAAATAGGTAGGGCTTGCGCCGAAAGTAACTAATTGTATCTGATGAAGTCTCTTCAACTTATTTAAAAAGGAGACGAAAGCGCTTATACATTTGGATATTCTACAATTTTGACCTTGGATTACAATAAACTTTTGGTGTGTTCATATAAACATTTGCCTGCTCCATTCTACTTTGTGATTGACTAGTGATTTCTGTTTGTTTGTTCACCTTTTTCGTGGTGTGGTTGAATAATCTTTTTAGCAGTTTGGGATTTTGTTTCACCAGCCCAGTTGGTTTGTGGGTAGTAAGGACCTGACATAGTCTTCCTGGATTTATCCAATTCCCTGTTGGGCAGTTTATTCAGAGGCTTAGCACCTGTTGGTGACACTGTATGCTCCGAGGTCGGAGCTGTTTAAAAGTTGTGCTGCTCTTTTCTTTGTTTCCCGGTCCTGACATGGTCCTCTACAATGTTTTGGAACTCTGTGGCTGTAAACTGTGTACCATTATCTATGATTAATTCAATTGCAGTGCCATACATGGCAAACATTGTATTGAACCCACCATTTATTTGCTGACTAGTAGTTGTTCATTTATGTAGACTTTCTGTATTTGGAAAGAAAATGTTTCCTTTGGACCTTACATAGATAAGTGTCACTTCTCTGCTATGGCCTTGTAGTAACAAAGTTGGAATTAATGGCTCTTTTCTCTGGGAAAGTTTATGCAGATGCAAAATTGACACATTAGCTAGGGTTTTGCAATGCCCATATTGATATTGTGTCAACAAATTTGTATTTTGTCTTTTTTTCATAACATTTCTTGATGTCCTTTATGACTTTGTTTTTGAAACATATTTCATATTTTGAAGAATGCATAGCAATGCTGAATTGTTAGAGTAACAAACAGTTAAATTCACCCTATTATATTTGTCAGTATAGTATTTGTACATCAGAGGTTTTGTCTCTGTCCAACAGTTAAGACATCTGTCTCATATATACCTAATTATCACCCTTTAGTCATTGTCCTGATCCCCTTCAATAAACACATCACACCAAACGACATTTGCTTAACTTTATTAAACTTCCATAAACATAACTTTGTGAACAAACATTTATTAATTGCAACTGACACACAGTTGATATTAATCACAGCATAAATATCCATGTAATGTTAACTAGGACAGCGTGACCTCACTCATCCTGACCCACAAAGCAGCGTTCATACCGCCACTTGCTTACTTACTTATGAAGCAGAGTCCCATCACTCACTTCATTTACCACTTATTGAATTAAACTTTCAATCAAATAAGCAGGGTCCTTATCTCCGCTTGCTTATTTTACTAATCAAGCAGCATCCAACTGCTCACTTTTCTTTCCCAACTCATTGAAATGAAAAACACCACCAGAGGGGGAACAGAAGAGGGCAAGCCTGCCCCTCTTCTGCACCCTACCCAGGCTGATAAAATAGACCCTATCCTCACTATTCCACCAAAAAAGGAGAGGGAGGGCAGGTAGCAAGTTCATGCCAAAATGTGACTCCCTCCCTAGTTACACTTGCATAAAACCCCTTAAGCCCCTCCCTACCCTTACCTCATTTCTTCCCAGTCATCCCTGATCACATTTAACCCTTTCACTCCCCTACCCACTTAATTCTCACTACTTTATTTAACTGACCCCCACCTGAAGATGTCCCTGGACAAATTGGTTTGTTACCAAACCTCATTTGTCCGAATGGCATTTGATGAACTTTATTAAACTTCCATAAACAGAACTTTATTAATCAACATTTATTAATTACAACTGACACACAGTTGATCACAGGATAAAC
Organism: Protopterus annectens; assembly: GCF_019279795.1. Classification (NCBI taxonomy): domain Eukaryota; kingdom Metazoa; phylum Chordata; order Ceratodontiformes; family Protopteridae; genus Protopterus; species Protopterus annectens. Next base: position 1,231,584,694 of record NC_056731.1, on the reverse strand, counting down.
ATCCATGTAATGTTAACTAGTACAGCGTTACCTTGCTCATCCTGACCTGGTAAGCAGAGTCCATACCTCGACTCGCTTACTTACTTATAATGTGCGTCCCATCACTCACTTCATTTACCACTTATTGAATTAAACATCCAATCAAATAAGCAGCGTCCTTTCTGTTGCTCACTTATTTTACTTATCAAGCAGGGCCCAACTGCTCACTTTCCTTTCCCAACTCATTGAAATGAACAACACCATCAGAGGCGGAACAGAAGAGGGCAAGCCTGCCCCTCTTCTCCACCTACCAGCCTGACAAGGCTGTTCCCCTCTCTCTTACCAAACTTCCAGCAACTTAAGCACCCTTAGGCAGCATTAAGCAAAACATCATTCGGTGTACTCCATCTTCTCTAACCAAACTGGATCCCCATCATCACCTCGCAAAGCCCTATCAAATGAATACCCAAAGCAGCCAGTTGTCTAAACAGCTGAAAGTAAACCAATGATCCCTCTCCATTGCTAAAGTAATAACCATAATCTTGCATAGCCTCTGTTATTAAGTAATTCCTCATGTATCTTACCCACCAATAGTAAATTCGTAATGATTCCCAGGTCATTACCTACCAAATATACTACCATAAGACTAAACCCAATGCCATGTGAAACCACACAAGGTCAATTGCATATCAAGATGCAACTGCAGCCCTATTTTACCGCCCAACATATGTAATGATGACCACAATGAAATTTTCTTTCCAAAATCAATTCAATAACAACCCTGCCATCACACCAGCTATCCATTGCAAACAAGATGAGATTTAGCGACCACCATAGCATCTGCTGCCCAACAACCACCCACAAAATGATTTCAATACATCTGCAAAATAAATGCCATGTGAACTGTAGCCCTCTAACACTCACAATACATATGTCATCCCTGATAACAAAAACTATCTTGACCATAGCTAATGCCTGACAATCTTCATACTATGAAAACAACACCAACCCGTCAGACCAGTGAACCACCAATCAAGATTTATTAAGTTCACATAGCCTTGTCCATGTATAACTGTATTATTCACAGCTAAATCCTGCTTTGACCAACTGAACTGCCTTACCTTGTTCCCTAGCCTTACCAATAACTAAATCTATCCCAAACCTCCTGTCCAGAGGCAGTTGCAACACAGCTTTAGCCAATATGGCATAATCTTTCCTTAAAAAAGATGCCCCAAACTCCTGCAACAAGTCTTTAAACTTAACACAACCTGACACACCTCATCTGGCAACATAATACCACAACCTATACCATTGCCAAGTTAAACAGATGAAAATAAATCCTAACCCAACAACTCCTGCTAAACCTCCAATGCCAGATTAAATTGAAATTCAAAATATTCAACATGCCATGATTATCTTTCTTTCCTGCCATTCAACAAGACACAAACCCACCCCCAAATTATGTCCCCAACCGAACATCACCTGCCACATTTGTAAACAAATGCAAATCCCCTTAAACTGCCATATCCATCTGTCTAAAGACCATCCCACTGAAATGATCAAAAAGGCAACACAATGGTACAACAATGCACTGACTTAGTAACCATCACCCAAAACTACCCTAAATAAACTGGCCAGCATGCAGCCACAAGAGCCCCAAAAGCTGAACAGCCTCAATCCACTGCTTGTCCTTGACTCTCCCTTGAAACTTCTCCTTCCATTTGTTACCCTGCACTAGTAAGGAATTAAAACATGGTCTGCATCAACAATGAATCCCAAAACAATGCCTTGCTTAATCTTTCTAACTTCAACGTAGACAATGAAGCACCCAGTACCTCACATATCCCCTACTCGTAAAAGTCATACATATACCAAACCCTCTATTTTTCATCCAAAGTGCAAGTTAAATGATATACATAATACTTGTTCTAAAGGCGTTAAACTGGTATGTGACACTAGTAGAACCGACTTGAGGGACACAGTCTGCTCCCAGAAGATACCACATCTTTGAAACAAAGTCCCATTTCTTGTCAAACAGAGCATCTCCCTGGCCCCTACAAACACAAGTTAAGCAACTGGATGGGTCACCCCAAGAATTATACCGATGTGCCCCTGACAAGGGCAATAGGTGATGTATGTGGAAATAAGGGTTGAATTTGGCTAGCTTGTAAGGGCCCTAAAACCAATAGCCCAGTAACTTCTTATGATCCCATGAGCATTGTGATTCCACCCCACCTGTGGGAACCCTGAACTCCCCCTAAACAATCCCCAACCCTGCTTTTCCCTGGCCCCAACATACCTCCTTCTCACTTGCACCCACAATACCCCTAACTGCACCAACTAACAAACCACACCAACTCTGACATGGCGTAATGAGCACCGAATAAAGTGAAGTTACCTCCAACCTCATTGTGTACCACTCCAACAAATGAAGCATCCACCCCAGCAGAATCCATTACCTTCCAAAGCCACTTCCTTCAGGCCATTGACTGTTGCTCACTCTGCAGTCTCCCATCTGTGACCTCATTGTGCACCTCTCTGGCAACTGGGACAGGCACAGCCTCCATCACCTTCCAAGCCCCACTTCAGGTCACCAACTAATGCCCGCTTTGCACCTCCCCACCTGCAAAAGAAAGGAAAAACTGTAAATTCTCGACACACACATAACCAAAACTTCTTAACAACAACAGTGAGAGCTGCCAGGGGCCTACCCTGTTCATCAACAGCACAGCCTCTACAGTGGCCTGAAACCCCCCAACCCCAATAAAGTACAACCTAGGCAGCATCACCGCCTGTCCTATCAATCAAGCGGTCACCTATTAACTGCCCTCTGAGCCTCATAATTAACATTATTAATGAGCCATTAAAAGCATGTAAACATGTGTCCATTTGTTCCACATTATAAATAACCAAGGGCAAAATACTAGTGCTGCACTCTGACATATCCTACATATGAATGCTCAAGCACACACCGACTTACAAGTCCAGAACAAATCCAGAAACAATCATGGAAACCTCCAAGCTACAGACTGCCTTCCTCCTGCCAAGAAAAACCTGATTGCTTAGCACCTCAATCCATGCATCCCTCACTGCCAAGCCCCAAGCACCAGAGTGCCAGTGCAATCCCACCAAGGAATTCCACACTCTTCTCATGTGGGAACACCTGCAATCTGAGAAGACCAAATATCCTAGCAATTTTGACCCTGCTACATACTGCCAAGACAACTCTTGGGTTCTCTCTGTGAATCAACCAGTTCAAACCCCCCCCCAAATACAAAACAGCCCCCCAAAACATGGGTGATAAAAAAAAAAAATTCTAACCATCTGAAGACCAAACTCATAAATCCGGGCAAATAGAGCCTGAAAATAGGTGCACTCAATCCACATGTGCAAAACAGGAAGAACCAAAAAATCCAAGTATGAGCCACCCTGGACCAGAGACAAACTATTTGTGCTTCCCTTCCAGCAATTATAACATGAAAACTCTCCTGCAGTCCCTATACACTAGAAACCTGTCCGACACAAGAGAATGGGAATTAATATACATCTGTCAAACCAGGAAGGCTAATAACTTTTCCTTTTCAAGCCTGCGACCAATTCCCCTTCTCCCTTCCTTTCTCCTTTCTCTTCTCCTCTATCTCCCTCCTCCAGTTCTTACTAAACTAAATCTAGACATTCTGCGAAATCAGTACAACCAAGAGGTGTGAGGCAAATACTCCCCTTGGCCACCTGCCCCACCAACCGTAAACGCCTCATATCTATATCTATATATATATATATATATATATATATATATATATATATATATATATATATCCCATTCAACAGTTTATTCAAATCCGTTTCTAAAATATAAGGTCTGGGATTTTTACTAGAAATGAACAGTGATAAATAATCAGAGACAGCATCTGCAAAACAGAAGCCCTCAAACAAAAACAATACAGCTTCATATAATAGAAAAAGAGCAACTAATAACCCCTTCCCATGTTACAAAATAGCAGCTATGGCTTCCTCACCAGTTATCTTTATTATTCTGGTGTGCAGACAATGTTATTACAGCATCCACTAAAATTATGAAGCAAAGATGGACAGCCAAACGGCATGCTTGGCTAAATGTATTGCTTGAGCCTCACTTAATGGCACACTAAAGATTGCAGTACACCTGTCATGCTGCACTGTGTTATTGCTAGTCAGTTTGCCTGATATGAGAATACAACACATGACCAACTGCATGAAAGGCAAATCTACTACCTGCTGTGCTACCGCGACTGCTGTTTTCCAAGAGGGCAGAACAAAAACAATAAATGAGCTGTCCCCTGCCTTAACCCTCTCCCATGGCTGTTAGTACCACACACACATGCACAACTCAAGTCTCTACTGTTCTCAAGAACATTTTCTTTAATACGTGCATACACAATGTGATTGCCGATAGTCCTCCTACCCGAGCCTCAAAACAAGTATGCTACCTGTTGTACTACTAACAGCATGAATGAACATGGGACTGATGGAGAAACTAAATCGGACAGACTTCAAACACTGCTCTCAAAAAGTTGCCAGAATAACAGATCTTGCATTAGCATGAATTTTCAGAAGGGTAGGAAGTCTGAAACTGAAATATCTGACCTCATTTTCTAACTGCAATCTTAAATGAAAGCTGACAAAATAATGGGTCTTACTTTGGCATGGATCTTAATGATTTGCCACTTATTTCTACATGAACCCTGTACTACCAAGAGGTATTCTTCTTTTTAATAAAAGGACTAAAATACGAGGCACAAATCTGGACATTTTGCGAAACTCTGTACTGTCCACTAACAATTAATTTAGCAGCAGCCGTTACTCAACCTTACTTGGAGCCCGTGAAAGGCCATTAACAGCTTCAGCTGAGTTGAACACCTCAAAATGTACATAGGACTGAGGAAAACCCAAAAATGGGAGATTGTATTGTTTCCTTGATACAAAGGAGCACATGACTTGACCACTGAACCAACCAACACAAGTACCAAACCACAGAATCAAACCAGTTCACCCCACGCCTCCAACCTCAACATCAAAAAGAAAACACAGCCGACAACATGTAACAACCTCTGTCTATCCTTACATATATATATAGGAGCTGTTTATAATCTCGAAATACTGCATTGTTGAATTTCAGTATCTCAAGACTATAAACCCGAATGTTTAAAATAGCGAAAGTTCATAATCGTGAATTTGAATATCTCAAATTCGCGGTTATGGCCTTATACTGCGTGATGTCCAGGATTGTGTGTTTATGGTGCGTGGTGCTGTGTGTGGATCTAGGTGTTTTGTCAGGTAAGTGAGTGTTTTGTAAGAGATTTGAGTAGGGATTAGAGTGTGTTTGAATGTGCTGATATGTTTGATGTGTGTGAGGGACTGGAGAATGTGTGTGTGTGAGTTTGCTTTTGTTTCCTGTTTGTGCAATCTGGGAGTTAATATATATAAGTAGGGGGGTTTGGGGGCTGTGTATGTGTGTAGTTTTAGTTTGTTTATGTTGTGATGTGGGTGTTGTGGTGTATGTATGGTGTAGTGTATACAGTTTGTTCGGTGTTTTGAATTTCACGGTTTTGGGCTCGGGGTTTTGTAGTTTAGGTGTTTTGTGAATCCGGTTTCATAGTTTCAAAATACTGAAATTCGATGTTTCGGTATTTTGAGATTATGAAGTGGACATATGATATATATATATATATATATATATATATATATATATATATATATATATATATATATATATATATATATATATATATATATATATATATATATATATATATTGTGCATATATATAGAGGATTTTTTTTTTTTGGGAAAAAGGAATATCCACTTACCAGTAACCCCCTGTAACAATGATCCTGTGAAGACCCACCGCTCTCTAAAAGTCTAAAAGCACCCCATACCAAGAGGGCACAAACAATCCACAAAAGCCAACTCAATGGCATGCATTCTACCACCTTCACTGTCCCTACTGCTCTGCTCCCATCTAAACCACTGCAATTCAGCAATGGGAAAAAAAATTATATAAACCACCTGCCACCGACCAGCCCACCATCCACCAAAAACCCGAGGCCTACCTGCTCTTCTGGAATACCTACAGGCCATCACGGACATGACCTCACCTTAGCAAGTTCATGCCAAAATGGCATTCCTTAACCAGTTACACTTGCATAAACCCCTTAAGCCCCTCCCTACCTTTACCTCATTTCCTCCCAACCATCTTCATCCCATTTAACCCTTTCATCTTCTACCCTCTTAATTTCCACTACTATATTTAACTACCCCCCATCCTATCCTGAAGATGTCCCTGGACAAATTTGTCATGTTTAGTAGTGTGCTTTTGAATGTAAAGCCTTGTAGTAGTTACTGGATGATTTGCCACGATCCTTTGTTTATATACAGGAACACACTTATCTGTATCAGATTGTGTCTGATCAGGTATCACATTTCTTGACAACATGCCTGCTGAAATCATTTGCTTTCTTGATACATGGCTCACTCTGGCATTGAAATTTCTCAGTCTCACATTAAGCATCTGGCATGTTGTTGGTGGTTTGTATGAATAGCTGGAATTAATCAGTGGAACCAGTCTATTCTGGTAAGTTTGCAGTTTGAAGATCTCTAAAGCCAATAGGTATCTTGAGAACTTCTCATATGCTCACTCATGTGGAAGGCATTCTTTTTCTTTTTGTGACTATCTTTATACTGTATCAGTTAGCATTCTGGAGTAATAGCTAATAGTTCTTATGACTTGTCCATCCATTCATCTGGAGTAAAGCAGCAACTAGTCCATAACTACTGGCATCAGCATTCACAACTTTTGGTTTGGTGACCTCATTATGTGACTACTGGAGCAGGCTTGGGTTTGAGCATTACCTTGTTACCAACGTACATTATTCTTTAGCAAATCTGCCAGTGGATATAGCACTATGGACAGGTCTGGTACAAAAAATTACTAAGAAAATTATTAAGCTTACTGCCTGAGGAGCTCACTTATACAGTTTGGACCATTTAGCTCTTCTAAGGCTTTGAACTTTTGTGATACTGTCTAATTCCATGTTATATATATAAGAAATACAAACCAAAAATTGCCTTTTCCACACACAAGTTTATTGGATGGCAGAGGTTGCTTGACTGAGGCACCTCCATGTGGAAATTTAAACTTTAAAATGTTTGGTTTCCCAGTTAGATAAAACTGCTAGCTTCTCCCTTAAATCACAAGTAATTAACCTTTTTATCTCATGTGACTCATACAGAGGAGGTATTTTGTTTTTGTCCTAACCAGAACTTTTAATAATGAAGGAAAAATGACTTCAACAGACTGCAGTAACGACATCCTTCAATGACAAACAACAGAATAACTTCAAACCAAGAAATTTGCCTTTACAACACAGCAGTCTATTCTGTAGATGAGGTAGCTGGAGTGTGCTACCTATCAAGAGACCCATACAAATTTCTACCTATACGTTTACAGGTAGTTCCTAGTCATGTTATCCAGGAGACCATTGTGGTGCCTTCCCAATTTACTTAGAACACAGTCTATATAAAAGACTTGATTAGAGTCACACAGCAGACAAACAACTAAGAGAAGTATGTCCTGGACTACAGGAAATGAATCGTTAACAGCTAGTAGTGTTAATGTTGTGTGAAAAACGTTCTTTTTTGTCATAATAGACAAAAGTAATTGAGATGTTTTAAACTGCCATCTGAATAGAATGGCATTAGTGTGAGTCTTGGGCATCTTCACAGCATATGGAAACTAAATGTATTCCCTTTTATCCTGAATCACTCTTATTTGTGATTGTAAGTCAGGTGATAATAGACTACTCACAGTAGTATTAAAGCCTGAACAAAAGGAAGTAGGCAAATTACAGGGCTTTCTAAGCCAGACTATGTGCACAGCTGGCCGTCGTAACAGACCTCCACAATTTTCCTAGGTGACAAAAGTTAGCAGTCTACTGTATGAGTTTTGTTGAGATAAATGCAACTGGCTACTGCTATTTCAAAGAGCATGTGAGAATCATTCCTCAGTGGGAAGATTCGGAATTTTTAAAAATCAATGTTGGAGACATGAAAATGTAATGTGTTTACTTAAAAATATTTTCCACTTATGATTGCAGTTGTGATATCTTTACTAATGCAACAGTTTCTTATTGAACTCATGAGAAATACAAATAGCCTCTGTGCATGCTTTTGTGCTGTTATGGTACTTTTTTAAGGTATTGCTTTCATGCTTAGTAAAATTCTAAGTATAATACTTGATTGTGAGAAATAGTATTTTTTCTAAGTGTAAGGCATAAAATTAAAGCACTAACATCAGTATTTTTACATTGAAACTAAACTCTTGAGTGTTGTGGCAACAGAACCAGATAGCATTTAACTTCGCAATCATATTTTACAAAGTGAACCTACATGCTCTTTTGATTCAGTGTGAGTTATTTCTAACTATGAGGTACACTTTTATGTAATTCAACTATCACAATGTATCCATATTTATCTGTTGCTGTAAATATTCAATATATTACTCCCTTACTCACTGGCAAGGTATGCAAGCAGTCAGCTTTATGTCATGATTGACTGAAACTTGTCATTCAAAGAACTAAAAAAACAAAATGAAAAACTGTTTTTTGGGTACTCTGTTTAATTTTATTCTTTAGTAAATAAAATAAGATTTCAATGACTATCAATACAAATATTAACCTCTTTCTTTAAGTAACACTGCATTACAACTTATCCCTGTTTTTCATATAACTATTTCTCAAACATTTTAATCCTTGGGGGGAAATAGTTTCAGTTCAGTTGTTTAAAGTCCTTTGCTGGCCTCAGCAAGAATAAGACTGTGGGCAGTATCAGTCTTTATAGGTTCATAGGTGTTTACTAGGCAATGACCACAAGGGCCTTTTTAAGCCTAGCTATATTCATAGGTGTTTACTAGGCAATGACCACAAGGGCCTTTTTAAGCCTTGCCATGTTTATAAGTGTTTACTAGGTAATGACTGCAAGGGCCTTTTTAAGCCTAGCCATGTTCATAGGTGTTTACTAGGTAATGACTGCAAGGGCCTTTTTAAGCCTAGCCATGTTCATAGGTGTTTACTAGGTAATGTCTGCAAGGGCCTTTTTAAGCCTAGCTATATTCATAGGTGTTTACTAGGTAATGACCACAAGGGCCTTTTTAAGCCTAGCTATATTCATAGGTGTTTACTAGGTAATGACCACAAGGGCCTTTTTAAGCCTTGCCATGTTTATAGGTGTTTACTAGGTAATGACCACAAGGGCCTTTTTAAGCCTCGCCATGTTTATAGGTGTTTACTAGGTAATGACAACAAGGGCCTTTTTAAGCCTAGCCATGTTCATAGGTGTTTACTAGGTAATGACTGCAAGGGCCTTTTTAAACCTAGCCATGTTCATAGGTGATTACTAGTTAATGACCACAAGGGCTTTTTTAAGACTAGCCATGCATCCCAAATCTCTGACAAGTTCTGATTTTAAGAAATACAAAACATATATTATGTAACCTAGATGCAGGCCGAGACAATTTCCTTTTTGAAGCAGTGATTTAACTAGAGAAAAATGTAAGACTGTCATGGTCCATGAGACGAAACAGGTGGAAATGAGAAATCTGAATTATGCTGTAGGCTTTCTGATCATTAAACAACTTCAGTGTAATATTATAGAATAAAGAAATATCTCTGGGATAAGGATAACAATTTTAGATGGCAGGGTTTTCCATTAACTTATTAATGCCTACCAGCAGTCTTATGAATAAGTGCAACATTCATGACTTCCAGCATGCTGGATTGCAATTGTCTAGCATTTGGAGAGACAGGGGATCACAAATTCACATCTAGGGTGGTGCCTATGTCCCTTATGAACAGGGGCAATCTGTAAGATGCTCAATGCTTAGGCACAAATCCATGCCATCATCTTGCCCCTAGTGGCCATATATTGGGTAAATTGGATTATATTGGCTAGGCATGTAAGGGCTCTTAAGCTACTAACCTAGTAATCTCATATGATCCTGTGAGTGAGAAGGACTGATGAACTGCCTTTGACTGAACAAGTAAAGCATTTTTTCTACAACAAGTTCAACTGAAATTATTTTCTCACACTGAGGGTGCTTGATCATGGTGCAGCACACCAGAAATTTAGTATCCCATTTAAGTTACAGCAGTAGAAAAATGATTTTGTGTAGTCTACCTTTTAAGTGCACATAGCTTGAATGAGACAAGAAAGCACATACATCTAGTGTATTAGGCATGATTAGCACCACAGTGCAATCAACATGGTGGCATTAATGACTTAAAAGCATTTCTCACTATCTCTATTAGAAATTAATGGAAATATGATCTGGTAGATAAGATTAGAGTTAATTAATCTTATCAACTGTGCCCACATAGGGCATACGTTTTTGCTCAACGTTTTCTGGATTTCATAAATTCCAATGCCTTGGATCAACCACACCCCCACCAGGGGCAGCAATATCCTAGACCTGGTCATTACCAACATGGGCGACTGGTGTTCCACACCAGAGGTCAATTCCTCGTTGGTCAGATCCGACCACAAGCTAATCAGTCGAGATATCCACATCCCGCCCCCCCCCCCATTAGGGAAACCACCGTAAAAAATTTCTCCAAAGCCAACTTCACGCTTCTTAAGACAGAAGTGGCAAACTTCACAACACCCATGCAGACGGGCAATAGAAGTACAACTGCTGAATCCTACACAAATGCACTTTATAAGCACTTACACAAGTGCATGGATCATGCTATCCCTAACAGAACCAAGATGCTATCCTCCAAAAAAAGGAAGCCAATCTGGTGGTCCCCTGCCATAAACAAACTCTACAACAGAAGAAAGATACTGTTGCAAAAAAGAGCAAAATCCCATGACTGGAAGAACTCCCTGGTCAGCCTAAGTAAAAAGCTGAGATCCCTCATAAAATCCTCCAAAGTTAGTTATGAAAACAAAATCACCACTGATTCTAATGACAACCATAAAGCATTCTATAGCTATGTCAAAAATCTCAATGGCAACACTCAGATCTGCTCTGAGTTACAGCACATTGGCACTAAATATACAGAACCAACTGATATTGCCAACATCCTGGCAGATAGGTTCAGTGTTAACTTTACCCCCCCACCCCCTAAAGAGCCCATCTCTATACCAGAAGAATGCAAAGTTCCTGCAATCATGGCTGCACAGGTAAAAAACACACTCTCCAAAGCCAAGAAAGCAGCATCCATGGGACCTGACAACATCCCAGGCTGCATTCTACATGGTCTACAGAATGAAATGGCACCCCACCTAAGCACCATGTTCAATCATAGCCTCACCTCAGGCTTTGTGCCCAGTGAATGGTGCACAGCAACAGTTATCCCACTCTACAAAGGGAGAGCCACCATGTACCCCAGGAACTACCGACCCATTAGCCTAATGAGCCTGGTCTGCAAGGCCATGGAACGTATTATCATGGAACCTATAAACAAAGACATTGGTAATCTCCAAACTCTGGACCCCAACCAGTTTGGGTATGTAAAATGCAGATCATGTCTCCTAAACCTGATTAACTTCTTTGAAGCAGTCACCAAAGCCGTAGACAAGAGTAAGGTGGTTCACACAGCCTATCTAAATCTCGCCAAGGCTTTTGGCACCATCCCCCACTCTGGAATTATAAATAAACTTACTAAACTAGGTATGAATCCCTATGTCACAAGATGGGTTGCCAACTGGCTCACTGACAGAACCCACACTGTGACAGTAGCAGACTCCAAATCTGACTTCAGACCAGTGACAAGTGGAGTACCACAGGGTTTAGTCCTGGGTCCTCTCCTGTTTGGTATCTACTTTTCTGAAATACAGGCTAACACAGAAGGTCTTTGGCTAATGAAGTTCACATATGACTGCAAAATAGGAGCCATAATTGAAACTCCTAATGATGTGGACATCCTACAAAAGGGCCTCACTGAGACAGATGCCTGGTGTCAAAGCCATGGCCTCAAGCTCAATGCCAAAAAGTGCATTGTTATCCCCTTTGGTAAAAACTCTGTACCCATGAGCTACCACATAGGTGGTAGTGTACTTAACACTGAAAATTTGATAAGAGACCTTGGGACACAGGTGAACAGTAGTCCCTAATTTGATAATCTCATTGCCGCAGTAGTCAGGAAATTCTTCTACGTGGCACACCTCATCACAAAAGGTTTCTCATCCAGGAAAAAAGAAGTCATTGTTCCCCTCTACTTGTCACTCATTAGACCCATTATAGAGTACAATGCCCCTTTTGGTATGTCACAAGACATCTACAACAACTGGAAAGGCCGCAGAAATACCTCACAAAGAGGATTACTGGCATCAAACAGATGTGCTATGCAGACTGTCTCAAAAAACTCCAGCTTTACTCCGTCACATATTGCCTATTCAGAGGTGATCTCTGCCTAACATACAAAGGTATGTCAAACCCAGAGCTGTTGGACATGCTCCACTTAAATAAATCTCAATCCCTCTGAGCTACATGCTCTAGAGACCTAAACCTTGTCACCACAATTAACAGAACATGCTGGAGGGATAGATTCCTGTCCCAGAGATTTTCCATACTCTGGAACAAACTACCTATCTATATCAAACAAAACTCTCCATTAGCACTCTTCAAAAAAATCTTGATGCTTGGATGGGAGATAGGAAATTCATCCGAGGGATCACCTCTGTGGCTCTGCTCAACAGGGGCTCAGGAAGATAATTTTCTTGGGTGGCGAAAGCCAGGGTACCTTTTTGGCTAGGCTTGTATTGACCCTAGGGCCGATAGACTAGTACCTACCTATGAACCTATACACTTCATGACAAAATATAAAAAATATTTTTTTCAGTTTTTGCTAGTAGTATTTCTTTAAATAAATGGACATGGACATCTATTTGCAAAGCTCCTTATTTTAATGTCCCAAAATGACTACATTTAAGTATTTTAGCATGCTTTCTTTCCTTCTGCATTAAGAAATCTGTAGACTAACATTCACTGTGACAAATTATTCTCACTCTTGGCTCTGTAGAGTAGTGTTAATATCTTTGCATGTTCAATATGTAGGTAGTAAGGTTTGCTGATACATCCCAAATGGAATTAAGAATGCTGTATGCTACATAAATACAATTCACTTCTAATAGTCAGTCTACCTCTTACACAGTTAGGTTTATGCAATGCAGTGAATTAAAAGTATTCTTTAACAGAAATAAAGACTTAGGACTCCAAAGGCATAGAATATTATTTACAAATTTGCATTTGTTAGACTGATTCTCACACAACCATTATTCATTCTCCCTCTATGAGTTTTTTTTAACTACACCTCATAAAACAGCTTCTAACTTTATAGATGTCTGTCTAATCCACTTCTAACAGAATTGCCCATAAGCAGGTTTTACCCTGCTTCCTTATACTGCATTGCACTGCTTTTTATAGGCAATGCAGTGGTATTTTTCCTGCTTTTGTTCTGGTGACTCAGATCACGCTATTCATTAATTTTACTCATAGTCACCCCATGTTGTGTTAATTTGTGCCATTTTATCTTGTACCGCTGTACTTGTCTTGTAGCCTAATTTTTACTTTATTTTCTTTGTGAATGTAAGCAGGACCAACTATTAAGGGTATCCAGTTTTAATTCCTGTCATCTACCTGGTCTGCAGTTGAACATGTTTGCTATCCTCAAGCCCTTCTGTCTGGGTCTGTGAATTTATGCATGTCTGTTCTCTAATGCATTAATTGCCTGATTCCTGGGTTCCCTTCTTCATAATCATCATAGCAGCTCACCCAATTTATCACTCATCATGATGGGTAATTTTTTTGTGTACAATGGCTACACAAAAAAATAAAACTACATTTTTAACTCTACTTTGCTAGAGTAAAAAACATTGCCTTTTCTGTTCTATACAATTAATTTTGTGGATCAGGAACTTTATGAGGGATTAGAGTACCTGCCTTTGGAAGAATTGTATTAATTGTTTATTGGGATGTCCAACCATCCACTGTACCTCCCATGGCTGATGTTCTGCTCAATGTGTATGCCATCTGATTTATTTTTTGAAGTTTCCGTACTATACCCTATATAATCCAAGTCATGTCTTAGACAAGTCTTTGCAGACCCCATTACTATTAAGAGGGAAACCTTTGTCGTCCTTAAATCTTCTCCCTCAGTATGTGAAATGACACTCAGTATGCTGCACTAGACTGGTTGCATTTTGAACACTGACACCAGATAACTTGTTTAGACTAATTAGTTGTTGGCTAAACTCTGCATGCTGTATACTGTCTGACCTGGAGCAAGTATGTTTACTGCACTGACTGGCTTTGACTTGGAGGTTGTTAGCAACCTTATAATTACAGTCTCAAGTAATTCTCTAATTAATTAATTTATTAGTACAGGCAACTTTAAATTTATAGTTAGACGGCTTTAGTGGCTTTCCTTGGTAATGCACTGCTATGTATCACACCGATATGAAAGGCATGCCTTCATAACCATTGATGCTCATATCTCTTATTCTCCCATCTCCATCCTACTGATTCTATATCTCTTCACCTTTTGCCATCCTGTCTGCTTGCTGCCCCTTTTTATCTCTGCCCTATACCCTTTGCAGCCATAAATCTTTTCAAAACACATTATGACATCATGAAATGGCTTATAAAACAACACCATGCCTTTATAGGTGGTAACAGTTGGCAGATAGCAACTTTGCTGTCCATATGTATGCACAGATAAATTACACGTCTCATCCTATGGCAAAAATAGAGAAAAGTCCTATGAATGTGCTAAGACAATGGCATCCACTGTGCACAGGAGTTGACTACCATGAGCAATACCTAACACAAGGTGCAAATAATAGTTTCATTCTAACATCTTTCATGCCTCATTGTAGTCATAAAGTGATGTATACGTCATCAATACAGTACAGAGTTTTGATTCCTTGAGTGTTTTGTGACATTTATAATATTCATTTTTCAGTCTTCCTTACTGTTCTAACATCATTGTATATTCTCATGTGGGTTCACTTGATAATGCACCATTCTAGAGATTATCATCACCAGTGGTAAGGGTTTGAACCCCTTTATGTGTATTTTTGTTGCCTTGTTATTATGCATTTTTTCCCCAGAAATGTTTTTTTTTTCTTTCAGTTTCCTTTCTTATGGATGCTTCTGTGGCGTGCTGTATTAATATCTTGGTCTAGAGAGTATCAGTGACAAAGTCAGGGGTTCAGTTCTATTTTTGTGTTCAACTCCCCTGAAAGTAAGCATTCCTATGTGGGGGAGATAGTCACTTTCTAATGTAATATTTTTCTGAATTCTTCTGCCATTGTTGAACTAGAAAGTTGGGAGTATGGGCTGCTATCCTACTTCCATCTTGTTCATTTCATATTTGCTCATCTTCAGTTGTACCCTTTGATTTATTCACCTTTTCTTTCTGTTCTGGACACCCATTTCCAGCTCATGATACAGTCAAAAAACAGACAGCTACACCACACAAATATCAAAAATGAGCAAATAGTTCACAATCATCTTTCTGTGGTCACATGCTGTATGATAGTTGGCAGAGAAGAATGTAGATGGCCATATATGACCACAAAGAATTTTTCTCCAGGTTTTATAGCAAATATTATGCAAAAACCTTGGCACATGCTAGTTGGTTATGCAAATGAGCCAAACCTCAGTGTGTATACAATCTAAAATAAAGTACAGATACTGCCATAATTTGAACTCCTTTGATGGCTCAGTGTACTCATTCATTTTGTTTTAATTGTGTCAGTACACTGAATGGGAGGGTGGGGCTCAAATCACTCATGGGCCGTATGTTTTAAAACATTTCAATTTTCAGGCTGCATATGTGCTGCAGCTCTTTGATCTGTGTGTTTGCCGACCCCTTTTGCTCTAACTGCTGCAGTGGCTCTCATTGTTAATGTAAAATACTCAGTGAGAAATTCATGGGTTCATTTCCCTTGAGACCTATCTTTCTCATATTACCATCCATATGAACATGTCCTACATTTTCCTGGTACATGTTTTTTATGACTCCTTACATTCTGATTGCTGCAGTGACTCACAATGCCTGTAATCCATGGACATACTGTCATGTGGTTTAAACTGATGGATCAACTCCCCTCAGACTGACATATATACCCTTTTTTATAACATTCGAAGTATAGTACATGTCCACTGCTAACATAGTGATGTTGTCAGAACTTGTGAAGGATGGCACATCATGTTACTATATTATAGCTCCCTTCTCTGTGTAGGTTCTACAGTCTTCAAATGCCTGTATTGTCATAGCACTTTCTTCACACTGCTTTTTTGGCAATTGTTTATTTCCTCAGCTCCCCTAGCATGTTATGCTTTCCATCTCTGTGAAATCTCTTGCTGTAGTATGCCATTACTCCACTCACAGTCATCAGTGCTTCTTACGTTTTCATTGCATACCTCTCTCTCTGTGTATGTATGTATATATATATATATATATATATATATATATATCTGTATTTGTTGTCATTGATTGCATCAGCATTCGATACCTGTGTGCTCATACCCATCTTGTTTACTAAGGGTGCATGTGCACCATCGATGTTTATCTCAGCTGCGTGTCTTTTAATGTAACTGCAAGGATGTTTGCCATGATCTAGCTGTGGGTTTGTGCTACAGTCACAGTGAGAAGCCTCTGATCATGAACACTGACTTGGTCAGATCTACAGTTAATAAGCATTGGGTCTCATCGTGCACACAATGTAATCAGTGTTGGCTTGGCCACAATCGCAGGTATGGCGTTTATGAATCCCATGGACTGACTCTATATTAACCGGCTCAGACGATTTGTCTCCATGGTGAGGGGTTGCTAGTTACTCAGAGCATACATCTGGATACACATGGGCTATATTCATTTTCTTTCCTTGTATCACTCTGGGGAGTCCACTACTTCAAATGCTTCCAGACTACACATCTTTGGTCAGTCGTAAAGGACCCTGGAGATCAGTTCCTATCAGATCCAACTTTAAAGTATGACTGAACAGGAATTTTTAAATCCAGTACTACTTATTGATGTCTAATTTATTCATATTCTGCTTTAAAGGGACAATCCCAGTGTTTAAAATTAGGGTCCGAGTAAAGCTGATAGAACTCACGCCCACTTCGACACGCCACCTTCATTCCCACCCACAGTGTCATTTTACTTTTAAATATCCTGTAAATCCACAGCTCCAGTCTTGTTTCAGCTCCCAGGATAAACTAATGTTTGTATTTGTGTTCCTCTCTATCTTGCATTGGATTGGAAAACTATGCCCCCAACTACTAGCTCATATTTAAAATAAAGAAACATGTGTCAGGGAAAAGGGACATCAATGTATGCTAATTTTTTAAATTCTGCATCACTCATGCTTATACAGCTGTACAAGCATTCCGCTCATAAAGAATAGTGCATTCGATTAGTAGTATTCAAAAATCAGCACATATCAAACCAGAAGCTGAAAAAGGAATGGAAGAGGGTCTAGTAATGCTTCAATCTGTTGCACACTTGCTTTCTACGGAATTACTAGCAGGTCAGAAAGTCACTACACCGGGCTACTATTCAAAAATCAGAATACAGTAAAATATGAAAGAAACAGACCTATGGTTTCCACTATTGTTTGCCTGAATTAGATGCTTTCTATAAGTAGAAGTCATATCATAAAATTGTTGTAGAAGGATTCACAATCACTATGAAATGAAAGAAACAAAAAAAACTGTGTTTACTAATGTTTTAAAAGCCTTGCGTTACTGATGTGCTTTCTAGAGTATCAGCAGCAGTCAGGTCATAAAATGTCTGAAAGGCCACTTTTCTCAACAGGTAAAATGCACAGATTAAACTAATGAGTGGCTCACAGGGAGAACTGTTTTCAGTATAACTGCAATTTGAGATGGAATTTGTCTTAACACCTTTGAAACTTCCTTCAGGCACTCTTCCACCACACCCCTCAGCCAAAGGTGAACATGCTCAGAAAGGCGAGCCTGAAATGTAAGCAAAGGCTGAATCAAATCAAAAAATCCCTGGGAATGTCCCTTTAAATTACTTATTTTCAGTATTTACATTTAACAGTGTAATACTCAATATAACTTACCATAAATTAATTGTGTAGTGTGACTTAACCATTCCCTCTTAAAGTGGTAACATTAAAGACAATTTTATTTATATAAATAACCTACTAATCAATTAATTAATTCATTAATTTATTTATATATTTATCTATTTTACTAGAAACCTGCTTAATTTTCCTTGACAGGTCTTTATTAGGTGTACTGCTGGGAACAGAAAATTTATACCGGGTCTGGCACCCATGTCTCTTATAGACAGGGAAAGCTTATAAATGCCTGGCTGTCAAAGTCCAATTCAGATACAGGACATTATTATTCTTTCTGTAAAACTTGGCTAGGCTTAGAAAGGTCCCCCAGGTCATTAGTCTGGTAACATCTATGAATCTATGATATGCATAATAACAAATTAAGCTCATCTGACAACTTCTAAAACATAATAGTTAACAGTTACACGAGTGTTACATGAGTGTTAACCTTCCATCGCAGACCTTAACTAGTACTCTCATGACTGTTACCTTCCATTGCAGACATTAACTAGTACTTTGTCAGTCTTCATTACATGTCAGTTGCATAGTCACAAGTCCGATCTGCAGTCTTGCATGCAAATAAAATTATGAAAAGGGAATTGCCAATATTAAAAAAGTCATAGTTCACATTTCCAAGTTATCAAGCCTTCCTTTTCATCACATATTGATGAACAGTTATAATATTATTATATTATAATATTTGATTTCCACCAGGATTTTGTCTTGTATTTCAGCTTACCATCAAACAAAGCAATTGCAAACCCAGTAAATTACTTCAGTTAAGTGATTTGCTATAACTATTCACAATCCAGTCTGTGTAAGCCGCACTGGTGCAGCGGTAGCATTGTTGCCTCACATCAAGAGGTTCTCCCATTTCATTCCCAGCTGGAGCACCTTCTGTGTGGAGTCTGCAAGTACTCCCTGCAGTCGAGTGGCATTCGAAATACATGCATAGAATGGGCGTGCCTTCGTTGAAGGTTGGGCATCTAGCTGGCACCTTGGCACCCGTAAAAATTCTACTGCCAATCATTAGCGGACCAGAGTTCCACTGTGGCGACCCCTAACCGGGAAAAGCTGGAAGAAAAAGAAGATTCACAATCCAGTCTGTCTACTGTAAACAAAAAGTAAAACAGAAGGAAAAGTAAACAAAAAAGGAAAAGAGAAGAGAAAAAAAATGAAGAGGAGGGAAAAGCCATCCGTTAGTAAGACCACTGAAGAGAATTTTCACAAGCTATGTATTCCTATCAAGACAGGCATCTGTTCAAAGTCTGGCTATGTTTCCTTGACACAAATTTTCTTCTGTGTCTATCAATTCTTAAATCAAGGTCTTCAGTTTTTTCAAGACCTTTTATATATTTAGATTCCTGGTGCCTAGTAAGTAACTCTTTTTGCCACTGTCATTATTATGGAAAATAATTTACCATTGTAGCTTGGATGAATATGTTCTAAAGTTACTCATCTAAAATTAATTGCTGAAGACCCCATTTTAATTCCGTTAAGTATGGACACTCCTAGAAGATGTGCAGCATTTTCCCCTCCTCCTGCTGTCACATGTTCATCAGCTAATAGCAGGCAAGTGCAAGCCAACTAGTTTCCACAAACAGGCGAGGGTGAAAAGTAGAAACATAAACATTGTTGTGCATATAAAACAAAATATTTTAATTTTGCTGTGCATTTGTGTATTATGCAAATCTCTGCATATTGCTCAACTATACATACCTCTCAAACTCTTAGAGCAAGAAATCTGGACAAAATGGGGGCCAATGGCCCAAAATAGGGACACTTTTTAAATATTGCTCTTACAAACATAGAAAATTGATAGAATGATAGCATGAATTTTCTGAAATTGTATGAAGTCTGAAACTCAAATGTATGTCATTATATTTTGACTACAATCCTCAATGATTTGCTAATGATTTACCAGAAAAAACATAATTTTATGACAAACTGATCAAAATAAGAGGCAAAAATCTGGACATTCTGCAGAAATCTGTACAGTTGAGAGGTATGATTGGAAATTCAGATTTTGGTCCTTATAGTGACTCAAAGAATCTGGCAGCAGATGGTTATTCCCTAGTATTACCATACAGGCCTAACTAATTATATGGTACTTTTTCATGTCATCTGTCTAGCCTGTAATATATAGGTTTACCAGCTAGGTATTTTCTCTTCCTGGGTCCCTAAACATTTTTGTTTCCATTCTCCATAGCTAACATCCTGTATATCTTCTTATCTCTGTAGACCAACTAATATTAATTCATCTGATGTTTTATCAGTGAGTCACGATATTTCACATTTGTTAACATCTCTTTCCTGCCACAAAAACGGTCTCTGTGGTTGTATCGCTCTTTGAAGCTATACGGAGTAACTCTGCAAGACTTTATACCATTCAGACAGAAACAAATTCCTAAATTGATTTAACAAGTTACTAAGGTCACAGCTTCTTCGGACCCTATGTTCTAAGACCTGTCAGTACATATACCAATTGCTATCATTAGTGTGTATATACTAAAGAGTGAAATGGTGTACATTGTTAACTAGATAGTTTACAAATGAGTGCTATAATCTGGAATCCTTAATCCCCACTGTTTTTGAAAAGAGAGGTTTATCCTGAGCAAATCTGGTATTGATTACTCCCATATAAGCTACAGTGATCATTGTTTTACTCTAGAATATGTTTGTTTAATATTACAAATATGGAAGAAGGCAGTCATCTGCAAAACTTGTACTATTTGGTCAAAGTCTAATATCAAACTTTTACAGTGAGACACAGCTGTTTTAGTGTCTTGGTGAATGTCTTATGTGTCTCTTTATAGCACTCCTCATCTGTTAGCATAATCCATATCCTTATATATTTAAGTTTATTTTGAATTCATAAATGTAGGTAAGTCCATTTAAAGTTGTGAGAAGAATAACTAATAGTGATAACCTGGGTTTTCATTTGATTTCTCTTTATGATGAAAAATTCCAAAAATTATAAGTATATCAAATAGCAATTCCAAGGCAGGCCCAGTTTAGCAAGACTCACTAAAGTGTCACCTACACAAAAATAAATCTTCATTTGCCTCTCCTTTCAATTATAGCTTTGAAACTTGGACAGCCTTATCCACTGAGATAAAGCCTTGAGGTGTATTGTAAAAAGAAGAGGAGGTCATGAGAAACACTCATGAGTTTTGATCTGCAAAAGAAACTGCTCTGATAGCATTAACAATATTAACAATATTCTATTCTCAATAGAGAACCATGGCAACCCCTTCTAATGGGCTCAAGAATTAGCAGTGAAAAATTCATCATCCTTAAAAATAGCTAGCTCTACTGGCGTGGAATTATCCTAGACTACAACTCAGGTGACCCAAGTTAGAATAACAGCTAGAGTAATTGTTGGGAGCTCATGTGGGATGAGGAAACAAATGAAGAGGCAGTGTCGACCCACATCTCCTTATGGCAAATTTGTTAGTATCTGGTTGGGAACTCAGTCTGTGATAAAGCTCCTGGTAGAGACCAGGTGCTCTCTTTAAAGTGTTATGGCTTTACTTGCATCTCATGTGCAAGTCCACTGCACATAACTAGACATTACAAGGCTGCATATGGATGGCATGGCATATGAGGCAAAACATGACCTCTTCCACTCTAATGCCCACTCTTAATTCTGGCTCACTAGGTTCTCTCCCCAAGGAACAAATGGGCTGTAGTGCTGAGTCTGAGAAGGTGATGCACACTTTGGGAAACAAATCTTCCTTAAAGATGTAAGCAGATATTTCCACCTTTCTCTCTCTCTCTATCAAAGGCTTTCTTGAAAGCCACACTGAGCAAAACTGGGGACTACTACCCAACTGTGCCTCTTGCATGATTGATAATGATTAAATTATATTGTAGAAGGTTTGCTATCCTCACAAAAACCTACACTGCTTATTATGTATGATCCCTGTAATCACTCTTTCTACCCGCTGTACTATTAAGGAAATAAACATTTTAGCACTGGGACTGAATGCCAGTATGGGCCAGCAGGAGAACAGCAACAAAGGGTCCTTCCCCTCCAATCAACAAGTTTCTATAAGTTAAACAAATAGCTGTATCCTCTGAGTACATCCTTATCTATAACATATGATGGTTCCACTTTTACTGTTGTGTGTATCATGAGTTGCAGCATACAATACATGTCTAAATCTATCCCGTATGTTATTTCTTTCCGATGCATGTATGTTTTGTGATTCTGCTGAAACAAAGGCTATCTTGTTCACGTTTTAACTATCATTGAAAAGTTAGGTTCATTGGTTAATAGGTTTGTAGGTGTTTACTAGACTACTGATCTGTGAGGACCTTAAGTCTAACCTTGCATTCCCATGGTTGTTTTTAGCCCTTAAATTTTAGGTTCATAGGTTGCCAAATGGTACCCTGGCTTTTGCCACCCAAGAAAATTATTTTCCTGTGCCCATGTCAAGCAGAGACACAGAAGTGATCCCTGGGGTGAATTTCCTATCTCCCATCCAATCATCAAGATTTTTCTTGAAGAGTGCTAATGAGGAGCTTTGTTTGATATAGATAGGTAGTTTGTTCCAGAGTATGGGAAGTCTCTGGGACATGTACCTATTCTTCCAGCATGTTCTGGTTATTGTGGTGACAAGGTTTTGGTCACTAGAGCATGTAGCTCGGAGGGATTGGGATTTCTTTAAGTGGAGCATGTCTAACAGTTCAGGGTTTGACATAGCTTTGTACGTTAGGCAGAGATCGCCTCTGAATAGGCGATATGGAACAGAGTAAAGCTGGAGTTTCTTGAGACGGTCTGCATATGGCATCTGCTTGAGGCCAGTAATTCTCTTTGTAAGGTATTTCTGTGGTCTTTCCAGTTGTTGCAGATGTCCTGTGAGGTACATACCAAAAGGGGCATTGTACTCTATAATGGGTCTAATGAGTGATGAGTAGAGGGGAACCATGACATCTTTTCCTGGATGAGAAATCTTTTGTGATGAAGTGTGCCACATAGAAGGATTTCCTGACTACTGTGGCGATGTGATTATCAAAGGAGAGACTACTGTCCACCTGTGTCCCAAGGTCTCTTATCACACTTTCGGTGTTAAGTAGACTACCACCTATGTGGCAGTTCATGGGTAGAGAGTTTTTACTAAAAGGGATGACAATGCACTTTTTGGCATTGAGCTTGAGGCCATGGCTTTGACACTAGGCATCTGTCTCAGTGAGGCCCTTTTGTAGGATGTCCACATCTTTAGGCTTCTTGTTTGCAGTCATCTGCGAACTTTGTTAGCCAAAGACCTTCTGTGCTAGCTTGTACTTCAGAGAAGTAGATACCAAACAGGAGAGGACCTAGGACTGAACCCTGTGGTACTCCACTTCTCACTGGTCTGAAGTTGGATTTAGAGTCTGCTACTTTCACAGTGTGGGTTCTGTTAGTGAGCCAGTTGGCAACCCATCTTGTGGCATAGGGATTTAGACATAAATTAGTGAGTTTATCTATAATTCCAGAGTGGGGGATGGTAATGAAACCCTTGGCGAGATCTAGATAGGCTGTGTGAACCACCTTACCCTCATCTACGGCTTTGGTGACTGCTTCAAAGAAGTCTATCAGGTTTAGGAGACATGAGCTGCCTTTTACAAACCTGAACTGGGTAGGGTGCAGAGTTTGGAGATTACCAATGTCATTGTTTATAAGTTCCATGATGATACATTCCATAGCCTTGCAGACCAGGCTCGTCAGGCTAATGGGGTGGTAGTTCCCGGGGTTCGTGGTTGCTCCCCCTTTGTGGAGTGGGATAACCATTGCTGTGTACCATTCAGTGGGCACAAAGCCTGAGGTGAGGCTATGATTGAACATGGTATTAGGTGGGGTGCCAGTTCGTTCTGTAGTTCATGTAGAATGCAGCCTGGGATATTGTCAGGTCCCATGGATGCTGTGTTTTTGGCTTTGGAGAGTGTGTATTTTACCTGTGAAGGCGTGATTACAGGAACTTTGCATTCTTCCAGTATAGAGATGGACCCTTTAAGGGATGAGTGAGGGGTAAAGTTAGCACTGAACCTATCTGCCAGGATGTTGGCAATATCAGTTGGTTCTGTATTTTTAGTGCCATTGTGCTGTAACTCAGAGCAGATCTGAGTGTTGCCATTGAGATTCTTGACATAGCTATAAAATGCTTTGTGGTTGTCTTTAGAATCAGTGGCAATTTTGTTTTCGTAACTAGCTTTGGAGGATTTTATGAGGGATCTCAGCTTCTTATTGAGGCTGACCAGGAGTTCCTCCAATCATGGTATTTTACTCTTTTTTGCAACAGTTTCTTTCTTCTGTTGTAGAGTTTGTTTATGGGAGGGGACCACCAGATTGGCTTCCTTTTTTGGAGGATAGCATCTTGGTTCTGTTAGGGATTGCATGATCCATGCACTTGTGTAAGTGCTTATAATGTGCATTTGTGTAAGATTCAGCAGTCATACCTCTATTGTCCATCTGCATGGGTGTTGTGAAGTTTGCCACTTCTGTCTTAAGAAGGGTGAAGTTGGCTTTGGAGAAATTTTTTATGGTGGTTTCTCTAATGGGGGGTGGGATGTGAATGTCTAGGGTGATTTACTTGTGGTCAGATCTGATCAACGAGGAATTGACGTTTGGTGTGGAACACTGGTTGCCCATGTTGGTAATGACCAGGTCTAGGATACTGGTGCCCCTGTTGGGGTTGTGGATAAGTTGATTCAATGCGTTGGAATTTATGAATTCCAGAAAATGTTGAGCACAAGAGTTGGTACATGAGTAGTTTTCCCAGTGAATGGTGGGGTAGTTGAAATTGCCTATTATTAGGGTGTTAGGTTGTACCCTAATATTTTCCAGTGTATCAAGAAATGATGAATGGGAACCCTGGGGCATGGTGGGGGATGTGTAGCAAGCTACAGTTTGGACTGCGGTCTTGCCCAGAGTTAGTTGCACTTGGATAATCTCAGATGCATTATGCTGAGCAACTAGCCTGGAGGTGTGGATATCTTTAATGAATATGGACACACCTCTGCCTTTAGTGCTTCAGCCCAGGTTAGGTAGCCAAAAGGTGTTGCATGAATTATAGCCTGGTAATGCAGGTGTGCTCTCTGGAGCCTTGAACCAGATCTCTGTCACTGCACAAATGTCGATGTGCTCCATTTTAAGGAGTGCCTCGAGTGCATTTTGAGGTTTAGACTGCTGGCATTAAGTAGCATTATCCTCAGATTTTGCTTGCTTGTACTTGTTAGGGTGGTGAATTTGTCATTTGAATCTTTCCTAAAAAGGCACTATAGGGGTGGCAAGAGCCTTAACCAGTATCCGTAATCCAAGGGTGACAGGTGCAGGCCATTTCTGGCAAAGAATCGTGATTTGTCGATCATGTCATCCCAGGCAGACAGATACTGGATCCCCTTAGAATGACACCAGAAACTTAGCCAATTGTTGAAGTCAATCATTTTGTCCTTGTACTGTGGTATCATTCTGGATGAAGGCAGGATGCTTCTCAGGGCTAGGCTCATACCAGCCTGGGCTACAAGATTGGACAGCTCCTCCATGTCTCTTTTCATGTAGTCCAGGGAGGAACATCTCAGGTCATTCACACCAACATGGACAGTGACAGAGTCATATTTGTACTTGTTGTGGAGTGATCTGAGTGCATGCATTATGTGGTGGATCCTGGCACCTGACAGGTAGCTAGAAGTAACTTTCTCCTTGTTTAGCCTGGTGAGTGGAACATCAGTGTGCCTGACTATAGAGTCACCTATGACTAGAGTGTTGGGTACGTTGTTATGCCTTATGGGCTGTGGTTGAGTGGCACACTGAATTTATGGGCTACGTATCATTTGGGTTATGTTGGGGGGGGTGGAGGTCGCTTGCGTATCGGCTTTGGAGGTCCCTTTTGCTTGGGTAGATTTTTCTGAGTGCCTCTGCGAATGTAGGTGTGTGTTTTGTGTTTCTATGTGTGTATTTTGGTGGTGTAGGTTTTGAGGGACTATGTGATGAGTGTGGTGTGGTGCATGTGTTTACCTTCTCCTCTTGACTGTCTAGTTCAATCTTGGGTGAAGAGAGCTTTGCTTCCAGTTTGGCTATATAAATGCATCTCTCACAGGTTGTAGTGCTGGGTGGTAGGAGGAGAGGGTTGTCTGTGTACATGAGGAAATTGCTGCATTGCCTCAAGATGCCCAGATTCATCAGGTAGACAGGAGAAAACATCGGGAGATGACCCTTAGACATGCCTGGATAGATGCTTATTTATTAAGTACTAAAAACTGTTTTCCTCTAGGCAATTGAGGAAAATTGTGTGATGTAGTAATTTGTAGCTTATTCAGTGCTTACAATGAGTTCTGAACAAGTGATGAGCTCAAAGAAACAGATTTGAGTGATGAAACTAGAAAACCGGCTAGTTCTAAGAAAAAAAAATGAAGCTAGAAGGCTTCCCTTCAACACAGAAAGGCTTGGGGGCTCAGAAGCTTACAAACAGTCCTGGATACAGCAAATCTGTATCTGGGCTAGACGATTTACAGGAAAAGCAGGAAACAAGCTTAGAACATTTTTGTTTTTGGAAAGTAGAAAGGGGAAAAGAGGATCAGAAACTAAGTGGGTTGGCCTTCTCAAATGCTCTCCCTGGATTAGGTAGAATGAGGTAATGACACAAGACTGGGAGGAGTGTCCCAGATCAAATTTACAGTAGGGGCGGGCAACTGCAAAGCCAACAAGTATAAGATAGGATACCAATAGGGAGGGAGGGTGAGAAACAAAAATCAGAACAAACAAACCCAACCAGATGCTTAACAATTGTAGAGAATTCTAGTTAATACCTCACACACAGTGAAACTAGCTAGCAAAGTATATGCAGACGATAAAAGTGCTATAAATAACTCAGAAATAAGCAAAAAGCATGATACTTAATGTTATATATCACAGATTAGTTAGCTAAGAGCCCTTCCCCCGACTTCCTCTGATTAACTCAGTGTGAAATGACAGAAACACTCACAAGTTAACTTCTTAAGTAACAAAGTTGAAACCTGAAACAACTTTAAAAAAAGCTTGAAAGAACCAATGAGGTGCTTACTCCAAGGCGTAGTCCAGGCAACCTCAATCAGCCAATGACTACAAACAATTCACTCTCACTGAAATGCTATACTGGTTTTGGCTAAGCTATGATGGTCTGGAACATGTGCTCAGACACACAGCCTCTACTAACAAACAACACGGCCTAAAATACAAGCCTGAATATGGACAATGCTACACTACCAACACTACTTAGGTCAAAAAAAAAAACTGCAGAAATGTTTAAACAGATAAAGGATCAAGGAGACTCTAAAGAATGCTTTTAAATACAAACAAGTTATATGATACACTCCTAGCAGGAAATCAGAACAAACAACCTAGAGATGTGCACAGCAAGGATATGTTGGGACCACAATTCATGAGGGACAAGGGAGCTAAACAGGAAATGAAATTGTGATTATCCAGCCATTGATCCAAATTATGTTTGAATAGAATAAGAGAAGTACTTTGCTTTATGTGGAGGGGAAGACAGGTCCACAGAACAGAATTCTCTTTGATACAAACCTATTCTTCCAATGTGTTCTATTTATTTTTCAAAACAGATTGATATCTTTTAAGTGGGTGTCTATGCCACCTTTTTACTTACAAATGACATGATAGGGTCTGCTGGCACTCCATAAAACAGGCAGAGGTTGCGTCTCAATAACCTGTATGATAACAAGGTGAGGGACAAGGCCTTGAGATAGTCTGCATAGATTTACGATTAAAGCTCTTTATTTTCTTAGTAAGGCATTCCAGTTGTGTTAAGTATGTGGACATGTACTTATCAAAAGGGGCATTATAATCAATGACTGCCCTAATGAGTTCCGGGTTCAGTGGAATTATTACATTCCTGGACTGAGATGGCATGCATTTTGATATAAACAATACAATGGAAAAATAGTGGATGCATGATTATCAAAGGACAATTAATTGTCAATATTGGTTCCCATCTCCCTGTCTATGCAATCAGTTTTCAGGGGTTGTTTTGTCAATGTGATAGTTACAAAGAGATCCAGGATATAATTACACATTTTTTGGTATTTAGTTTTAGTCCATTGTTTTGACACCAGCAATTAGTTTGGGACATGCCCTGATAAAGTATCATGGTGTCCACTGAGGAGTTTCTAATGGCATTCAGTTTGTAGTCATCTGCAAACCTGGTGAGCCACAAATGCTTAACATTAGCTTTAACATCCAAGAAGTAAATGCCAAAGGGGAGTGGCCTAAGCACTAAACCATGAGGTACGCCACTAGTAACAGGACTTTTGGAGGAGCTAGATCTATTATTTCCTGCATTTTGATTGTGAGTCAGTTTACTATCCTATGAGTTATATAGAGAATTCTATTTAGCTCAGAGAGTTATTTATGATACCTGCATGTGGCATGGTGTTGAATGATTTGGCAAGGTTTAGATGAGTGATGTGTACTGATTTGCCCTTATTCATTGTTTCAGTAACTTTTTAATGAAGTAAACAAGGTTATGTGGACAGGATCAGTCCTTGATGAATCCAAACTGGCTTGATTTGAGGTTAAGTTATTTATATCCTCATTTATTAATTACATAATAATCCTTTCCATAGCCTTGCAGATGAGTCTGGTTAAGCTTACAAATCTATAATTACCACTGATTTCCATTGAAGCCTCACCTGTGTGTAAGGGAATGACTGTTGCTGTCCTCCATTCTTCTGATTTGAAGTCTGTTTTGATTCTGATATTGAGTAACCTCTATAGGGGGTCTGACATGTCACACTTCAGGCTGACCAATAGCTAGTCTGGTATGTTGTTTATACCCTTAGAAATAGTGCTCCTGGCCTTGGAAAGCACCTTCAGGACTTGTTTTTTTTTTTTTTTGTTATTAAACAAGTAACACTTTTATTAAATTGTCACTTATGACATAAGCAATCATACATTCATATAAATGAAAAGAAAGCATGTTGAAATAATTTTAGCTGCAAACGTTATACATGACTTATAATCTATCCAGTCACTGACAGTCAAACATTACATAGTTCTTTCAAATCCTGCCTTTTTTTAAACCTCATTACTCATCTGCATGTATTGTTCCCACAATTTATTTTTTTTTCTATGTAATTTGCTCCTACCCTTTTCTAAGGATCCCATTTCCTATTATTTTATCTCTGTTTCTATATTCACGACTTCTAGTACATTTGGTTTAGGCTTTGATTTCCATTTCATAGTAATTGCTTTTTTGGCAGCCACCATAATTACACTCAGAAAGGCCTTACTATGTCTAGACAATTCTGATTCTGTATCGTAGCTCAAGACAATAATTTACTTAGTCATACCAATTTGCTCACTCAGTATTTCTGATAGAGTAGTTTGTAGGGAATTTTTAATGTCTGCCAACTCATTGCACTCCCAGAATATACATTCCCAATTGTCTCTTTCTTCCCCATTATGCCTCCAACATTTGCTGTCTATCTGAGAAAAAATTCTTTGGAGTCTAGTTGGGGTATACAAATACCTATGTAAACATTTCCAAGCAACAATCCTAAATCTTCTAGACTATGTTGCATATTTGTGAACTATACATATATTTCCCATTGTTTCTTTGTAAATTTCTTATCTAGTTTCTCTTCCCAGTCCTTTCTAACCACAACTGACTGATTTGTATTTTTATAATGCAAAATGTTATATGTCCTACTAATTATTCCTTTTTTTAAAAGCAGCTTCTGTGCTAGATTCTACTAAAAACTCTACCAGTGCCGGTCTTTCACTTAGGACTCCCCTGTATCTTTATCTTTGCCTATACTCTGACATCAATCCTTGATAGGGAAGGCAATCTCTAGCCTGCAGCCCAAATAAATTATTGACCTCTTGCCATTCTATTACCATTCCCTCACAAATTATCTGTTCCCAATACCTTGGTCCTTTTGCCAGTTTTCTCCAATAAATTCCAGCCCCTTCTTGCCTATTATCTGTATCCCTAATTGTAGTCATCCATTTCAATAGAATTTCCTTTATCCATCCCAGTGTTGGCTTAGTTCTTAGAATACTTTCTGCTACTTTATGAATATAATATTGTGTGTGGTTATTGTTATTCTCCTTAAGGATCTGCATCCGAAATCACAGTCTCTCCTTGTTTCTTGAGCTTCCCTCTGTTTTGTCATTATCCCTTTCCACTTTGAATTATAGGTTTCTGATTGTGCTATGTATAGGAGCCTTAACTGCGTAGCTCTGAAATACAGACTCAAATCAGATAATCCCAGACTGCCTTTTTCTGTCAGAAGAATCAGCTTATCCCAATCGATTCTTGTTGTCTTCCCCTTCCAGATAAAATTCTTAAGCTCTTTATTGATTGCTATCCACAAGTTCTCCTCTTGTTGATAAAGATATACCTGACCTATGTATAAAGCTAAATGGACTAAAATAATCTTAACTGCTTGCATCTTGCTATCCATAGTCATAAAATGGAACCTCCAATTTCTCAGCATTTGTATTATCTTTTGTTTAGTCTCTTCCCACATATCCTTAGCTGCCACACCAGGATCTTTTTTAATTCATACTTCTAAGTACTTTATTTTATCATGTCCTCATAAATATGGATATTGCTGAACCAATTTGTGTATGGGTACATAATTTACAGGTATTGATTTTTGCTTTAACTTCATTAATCTTGCATCCCAAAAATATTTGAAACTGTCTGAAAATGTTCTCCAACACTGAAATGTCCTTTTCTGGTTTTATCAGGTATAAAACAGTATCATCTGCAAAAAGAGCCCAGTTTTCTTGACTACCATACCAGTTATATCCTTGAATTTTTGAATCCCTTATTTTCTTTGCCAATAGTTCTAAATATAATGCAAATAACAAAGAGGAAATAATACACCCCTACCTGGTTCTACTGCTCAAAAAGAAATTATCACAGGAGATTTCACCCACTTTAATTTTCAACTCTGATCCCTTGTATATCCTCCTAATCAAAAATAATAAAATGGTCAATAGCAAACTGATAAGTAATTATGAGTAATTAGAAAACAAACAACAAATTCAGTATCTGGTGGAAACACTTTAATAAAATAAAAAGAACAAAACAATGATAAGTGCTTTTGCAACTCATGTGTAGTGTAATCCTCCTCCCTTGCTAGTAGCCCCTTAGCACTACAAATCTACTGTTATTATCCTTTTTATTCTCTTCTATTACTATTGGAGCTCCATTTGCAATTAATTTTAGTACTCATGTTTTCATTTGTCTCAGGCATTCTACTGAATAACTATCCTGAAAACCTTTCTTTATCAAATTCACATGCGCAGTTCTTTCCAAATGTATTCCCTGTAGCATAGCTATTTGTGCTCTATATTTTTAATACAGTTCACTGCACTTTCTTTTTTGTATTTACCTGTGAGACCATTTACATTTAAAGATAATATAGAAATTGTCATTATGTTAAAATTTTATTATTCCCACCTTTTATGAATAACAGTTTTTTTGTTTAGTGTCTAGTTCCAGCTTTTGTGTTACATGCATATACTAATGTTTGGCAAGTTGATCTTTCACAGTTGTTTCCTGTCATATCCATTTCAGCCTATGTCACATCTTACAAAACTTTTGTTTTACTGAAAGCCCCCCCCCAAAAAAAAAAAGAAAACACATTCCCCAGTATACATCCAAAAATCTTAACACTAAGACACAAAACTATGTACACCTTCAAATATTTAATTTTATCCTCCTAATAGAAACTATTGTCCCACACTGAAAGCCATACTCACACACTTGGGTTAGCCTAAAATGAAGGTTATGCATGCTAAGATGCATGATGCAGCCTGTGCTTCTACTAAGTGCTGTTTGGTTTTGTCAAATCTTTATTAGTCTCCCAAATTGGGAGAACACCTGAATGCTTGCAAAAAAACATCTCCTAGCCACTGAAAGAAATAAGTATTCTGTTGTTATTGCTTTTTATCAGATTGTCTCCATGGAGACATGAGGACCAGATACAGAATTACTTCTAAAAGCAGTCATTTATTTGCTAGACAATATTCTTTCTTATTAATTTGCTTTCTCTTAAAACTTGTTACTAGATCAATCCAGGGCCCTTAATCCAGTCATTCCCCTATGCAAAAGTGAAAAGGCATGCAGTTTTTTCTTGTATCCTGCTTGTTTGACCTTTTTTTTTTTTTTGCAGTGCCTATATTTATTAAAACTGAACAAGGGAAAGAAGGAAGAAAAAACAGGAGTACTTGTCTACTTTAGTATCCCCTATACACTGGAAAATAACTAATATCTGAGCTGTTTAGCTGGCTGCTATATACATACATCAACTATATTACAAGCTGAGATAAGTACAAACTTGCAGTGTTAAAGATAGTACTGGATTTATTTTTTCTGTTTATTTGTTTCAATGAATATTGTGTTAAAGATGTACTGCATTTTATTTTTTGTTTATTTATATGTTTCACTGAATATTGTGGTCTCCCTGTCTCTCTGCAGTTAGTTTCCTGCCCTCTACCCCCTATTCTTATTGTGGTATTAATCTTGGTGGCTTTGGAATTGCCTGTCCCTCCTGTAAGTTTGTGTTTGAACACTTCTCCTGGGTCCATCTCATTTGCTCACTCAACTGAATACAGTGAGATCATATTTTGATTTCAGACACTCCTACCAGTCCCATCTGTTCAGCTCTATCCCAGCTCTATCCCAGTCTAGTGTCATTAGCTCATTCTACCTAATACAGAGAGAACATTTGAGAAGACCAACCCACTTAGGTCCTTAACCTTGAATTATCTTCTGTGTCCCCTTTCTCCCTTTCCACTTTACTAAAAGTAAAAAAAAAAAAAAAAAAAAAAAAAAAAACTTTGCTAGAATCTCCTTGTGTTCTGACTGAGTGTGCTTCTCAGCTGATAAGTATATTTTTAGCACTTTTTAACTGTTCGGAGTCGCAAAAAACAATAATTGAATTCAGTTCAGAATACAGTTTGAATAAATTGCATTTATTTAAACTGTATTTGTTTTAATATTGCTACACACTCAAGTGTGGTAGCTTGCACTGCACTTGAATTGTTTTTAGTGCTGTTTAACTGCTTTTCTGTAAAAAAAAAATTCCAAGTTTGCTTCCTGCCTTTCCCATAACTAGTCTAGTCCAGATTACCGATTTGCTGTATCCAGGACTAAGACCCCAAGCCTTTCTGTGATGGAGGGAAGCCTTCTATCTTATCAGTGGGAGTGGTAAGCACTAGGTAGCCTATCTACCAAAATAGTGGTTTATAGCCCATAAATTGTAGTTTATTGGCCATTTGGGCAGCTTTTTCATATCTTTCAACTGCCTGGTCTAAAAGACTGTGTTTGTGCTTGTTTCCTGCCTTTCCTGTAGCTATTCTAGCCAAGATACAGTTTTGCTGTATCCAGGACTGTTTGTAAGCTTCTGAGCCCCCCCAAGCCTTTCTGTGCTGAGGGAAGCCTTCTAGTTTATCACTGGGAGTGGCAAGCACTAGGTAGCCTATCTACCACAGGAGAGTGGTTTCTGGCCCAGAAATTGTAGTTTATTGACTGTTTGTGCAGTTTCTTCCACATCTTTACATTTTCTGGATTAAAAACCTGCATTCCTGCTTGTTTCCCACCTTTCCTATAATGAGTCTAGGCGAGATACAGATTTGCTGTATCCAGGACTGTTTGTAAGCTTCTGAGACCCCCAAGCCTTTCTGTGTTGGATGGAACTCTTTTAGCTTGTCAGTGGGAGCGGTAAGCACTAGGTAGCCTATCTACCAATGGAGTAGTGGTTTCTGGCCCAGAAATTGTAGTTTATTGGCTATTTGGGAAGTTTTTCCCATCTCCTTCAACTTTCTGGTCTAAAAGCCCACATTTGTACTTTTTCCTCCTTTCCTGTAACTAGTTTGGTCCAGATACAGATTTGCTGTACCCAGGACTATATGCAAGCTTCTGAGCCCCCCCAAGCCTTTCTGTGTTGGAGAGAAGCATTCTAGCTTATAAGTTACAGTGGTAAGCACTAGGTAGCCTATCTACCACAAGAGGAGTAGTTTCTGGTCCAGACATTGCAGTTTATTGGCCATTTGGAAAGTTTTTTCAATCTCCTTTTACGTTCTGGTCTAAAAGCCCATGTTTGCACTTTTCCCACCTTTCCTGTTACTAGTCTATTCCAGATACAGATTTGCTGTATCCAGGACTGTATGTAAGCTTCTAAACCCCCCAAGCCTTTCTGTGTTGGAGGAAAGCCTTCTAGGTTATCAATGAGAATGGTAAGCAGTAGGTAGCCTATCTACCACAAGAGGAGTGGTTTCTGGCCCAAAATTTGTAGTTTATTGGCTGTTTGGGCAGTTTTTCCATCTCTTTCAACTTTCTGTTTTGAAATCCCACATTTCCACTTGTTTCCCACCTTTCCTGTAACTAGCCTAGCCCAGATACAGACTTGCTGTATCCAGGACTGTTTGTAAACTTCTGAGATTTGCCAAATTCAGCCGTTCAATTCTTCCCTAAGATCTGCTATTTCTCTCCTCTCCTGCACTTTTACTAGCTTATTAGTCTAGCATTTTACCATACCAGATTTCTTGTAGAAATTATTGTAGCACACACAAGTGCTACCAGCACTAAACATTCTACAAGGAAGCAGCTCCAGTACTTATTATTAATGCCCACCCCTCCAGGCATGTATAAAGGTCACTTCCCTGTGCTTTCTCCTATTAACCTGGTGAACTTGGGCATCCTAAGGCAATGCAGCAACTTTTTCATGTGCAACAAAACCCCTTTCCTCTTACCTTCCAAGACTCAGACTTGTGAGAGATGCACATATATATCCAAACTGGAAGCTACGCACTCTCCAGCCAAGACCAGAATAGCTGGTCAAGAGGAGAAGGTCAACACATGCAAAACACCAAATGGAACACATAGACATCTAGAACACACACTAGCACTGCCTTCACATAAAAACACAAACCACACACACACCTTCACGAAGGCTCTCTGTAAAAATGTACCCAAACAGCAGAGACCTCCAAGGCAGAAATGCAGATGACCACCACAACACAACACTAATCATGAGACACATAACACTCCTAAACAGTGTGCCACTCAACCAAGGCCACTAAGGCAAAACAGCATACCCAGCACACTAGGCATAGGTGACTCGATAGTGAGGCACACTGATGTCCCACTCACTAGGTTGAATAAGGAGAAAGTAACAGTCAACTGCCTGTCAGGTGCCAGGATCAGCCAAATAATGCATGCACTCAGGTCCCTCAACAACAGGTACAAATATGACTCTGTTATCGTACATGTGGGTGTGAATGATCTGAGATGCACCTCCCTGGACTACATGAAAAGTGACATGGAAGACCACTCCGATCTTGTAGCCCAGGCAGGTATGACTCTAGTCCTGAGTAGCATCCTGCCAGCACCCAGAATATTACCGCAGTACAAGGACAAAATGATTGACTTCAATAATTGGTTAAGTCTCTGGTGTCATTCATAAGGATCCATTATCTGTCTGCCTGGGATGATATGACTAGCAGGCCTCGATGCTTTGCCAGAGATGGCCTTCTTCTGTCACCCCTGGGCTTCTGAATACTGGCCAAGGCTCTTGTCACCCCTATGGTGCCTTTTTTAGGCAGTGTTCCAAAGACCAAATTGCCACTGTAACAGCTATAAACAAATGCAATCTGAGGGTCATGCTGCCCAGTGCTAGAAGTCTAATTCTCAAAGTGCACTTGCTCGAAGCACTCCTTAAAATGGAGAACATTGACATCTGTGCTGTAACAGAGACCTGGTTCAAGGCAGCAGAAAGCACCCCTGCACTACCAAGCTATAACTCAATCTATACCTTTCAGCCCCAGAATTTGGACCGAAGATCCAAAGGCGGTGGTGTTTCCATATTCATAAGTGATGCTCACATCTCCAGGCTGGTAGCCAAACATAATGCATCAGAGATACTTCAGGTGCAGCTAACATTGGGTAAGACAGTGATTCAGGTCGTAGCCTGTTATAGGTCTCCAACCATGTCCCAAGAATCACAATCCACATTCCTAAGCACCTTGGAGAATATTAGGGTCATCCAACCTAACACTCTCATACTGGGTGCCTTCAACTACCCCTCCATTAACTAGGAAAACTGCTCATGTACCAAAACACTTGCCGAATGTTTCCTGGAATTCATTAATTCCAGTGCCCTGGTCCAGCTCATTGTTACCCCCACTAGAGGTAGCAATATCCTTGACCTGGTAATTACTAACAGGGGCGACCATTGCTTTACACCAATAGTCAACTCCTTCCTGATTAGATCTGAGCACAAGCTAATCACCTTGGAAATCCACATCCCTCCCATCCCCCCCCCCACAAAGGTAACCACCATGAAAAACTTCTCCAAAGCTAACTTTGGGGTCCTAAAAACAGAGGTGGCTAACTTCACGGCACCCATGCAAATGGAGAATAGTTGCATGACTGCTGAATCATACACCAATGCACTGTATGAACATGTACACAAATGCAAGGCTCTCACCATACCCAATAGAACCAAGACACTCCTCTCCAAATAAAAGGAAGCCAATCTGGTGGTCCCCTGCCATAAACAAACTCTACAACAGAAGAATGAAACTGATGCAGAATAAAGTGAAGTCCCAAGACTGGAAAAACTCCCTTATCAGCCTCAACAAAAAGTTGACATCCCTCATCAAATCCTCTAAACCTAGCTATGAAAACAGAGTTGCAGCAGATAGTAAAGACAACCACAAGGCGTTCTATAGTTAAGTAAAGAATCTCCACAGCAATACCCAGATTTGCTCTGAGCTACTGCACAATGGTACTTTCTATACCGAACCAACAGATATTGCCAATACACTGGCCAACAGATTTAGTGCCAACTTTACCCCTCTCTCCCCCCAAGGACCAATCATAATACCAGTAGATTGACAGGCAGCCAGTGCTACTGCTGCACAGGTTAAAGCAGCATTGTCCAAGGCCAGGAATATAGCTTCTGTGGGACCTGGCAATATTCTCTGGCTGTGTTCTACATGAATTACAGAGTGAACTGGCACCTCACCTGTGTGCCCTGTTCAATCACAGCCTCACCTCAGTCTTTGTCTCTACTGAATGGTGCACTGCTATAATCATCCCTCTCCACAAAGGAGGAGTGACTACAGACCCTGGAAACTATCAACCCATTAGCCTGACAAATCCAATATGCAATGCTATGTAATGCATCATCATGGACCTAACACACAAGTATATAGGAATCTCCAAACTCTGGATCCCACACAGTTTGGTTTTGTTAGGGTAGATCATGCCTGCTCAACCTGGTCGACTTCTTTGAGTTAATCACCAGAGCTGTGGATGAAGGCAAGGTGGTTCATATAGCCTACCTCGATCTGGACAAGGCCTTTGATACCAATCCCCACTCAGGAATCATAAAAAAACTCACTAAAATAGGCATCAACCCCTATATCACTAGGTGGGTTGCAAATGGGTTCACTGATAGAAACAAAGTGTGAAAGTAGCTGACTGCAAGTCAGACTGCTGACCAGTCATGAGTAGAGTTCCACAAGAAACAGTCCTGGGTCCTCTCCTGTTTGGTATCTACTGTCCAGGCCTGCATGAAGGGACTCTGGCTGACAAAGTTCACAGATGATTGCAAGTTGGGAGACATTATTAACTAGCCAAGTGATGTTGACATCCTACAGAAAGACCTCACTGAGACCAATGACTGGTGTCAGAATCATGGCTTTAAGCTCTATGCCAAAAAATGTGTCGTCATTCCCTATGGGAAAAACCCAGTTCCCATGAATTACCACATCAATGGGAGCCCACTGAACACAGAAGGTGTTATAAGAGATCTGGGAACACAGGTTTACAGCAACCTCTCTTTTGACCACCAACATTGACACTGTACTCAGAAAGTCATTCTATGCGGCACATCTCATTACTAAGTGTTTTGCATCCAGGTAGAAAGAGGTCATTGTCTTCCTCTACTCTTCCCTCATTAGGCCAGTCATCAAGTACAATGCCCTATTTGGCATGCACCTCACTAGTCACCTGCAACAACTGGAGAGGCCGCAAAAGTACCTCACAAAGAGGATACTAGGCCTTAAACACTTGTGCTATATGGACAGACTCAAAAAACTCCAACTATTCTCTGTCACATATCAACGACTTAGAGGGGATCTCTACTTGACTTACAAAGCCATGTCTAAC
This sequence comes from Protopterus annectens, assembly GCF_019279795.1. Classification (NCBI taxonomy): domain Eukaryota; kingdom Metazoa; phylum Chordata; order Ceratodontiformes; family Protopteridae; genus Protopterus; species Protopterus annectens. Next base: position 1,231,546,412 of record NC_056731.1, on the reverse strand, counting down.
CCAGCTCTGTTAGAAATGCTACATCTAAAGAAATCCCAGTCCCTCCACACCACACACTCCAGAGACCTCAACCTCATTACCACAAACCACTAGATAATAGGAGCGTAGAATAATCACAACAACAATCCAAAATGTGGCAAGTAGAACCCCAAACACTCGAGACCGGTACAGCAGTTAACACAATGCTCTTTATTGCACGAAACAGAAAAAAACGGGTAGAACATACACACGGGTTGGCGCTTTCATCTGTTATACAGATTTCATCAGAACCAGTTGCCAAACAACAAACCTTGTCTTTTAAACCAGTTTTGGCGCCATTAATTATCTAACTAATTGCTAATTCATTCAAAACACATTCTCCTTCTTAAAGCAGCCGTGATGTTCAAATACATACTGATATTTATACCAACAAATGCTGTAGCGTTTTGTATAAGCTGGTGATGTCCACAAAGCATTACTCTATACACTTGTTCAATAACCATAAATACTAAAACATCATAAATATAAATATATATTATAAATATTATAAATATTATAAATGTTATAAATATATATTATATAAAAATAAAATAAAACAAAATATAATATATAATATATATATATTTGTCAATTAGTTGCTGCTGGAATTCTCCAATAAAATACAGTGTAAAAAAAATGATGATTGAAAACTAGAATCATGTGGTAACTTCTCATAGAACCCTACTATTACATTGTGCTTAACTAAGAATCTAACTGGTTTACAAGTGTACTATAAACATACAGTTGGAAAATACAGTTAAAAACTGTTTAAAAACTAATAAAAACTAGTAAAGGCTAGTGAAAACTAGAGTGACGCTTATAATAAAACTTTAGGTGATCTCTAACTTCCCTGATGTTAGGTACTATGATGGCACAATATGTTTGCATCCTTATATCATACGCACTTGGACCTAGTTGAATAGGTTGAAAAAACAAGATAGTGCCAAATATTCTTAGTTAAATGCTAACAGTGGTTTCAAACTAATAAAATCATTAATCCCTGGCGGTGTGGTGGCGTCTGTACAGATTTGCCATCTGCTTTCTTTCCTTGCCAGGTAAGTCTTCCAGTTTCCTCCTTTATCTTTAATATCAACTTGGTCTATGATGGAGAAGGAAAACTTGTGATCAGTACCTTTGTCGTAAATGTGCCTGTATAATGCATTTTTCTTATCTTGTTTTTTTATTTTGTACGTGTGTTCGTATATCCGTTTCTTTAGCATCCTCTCTGTTTTGCCTATATAAAAGGCCGGACACACTTTGCATGTTGCTATATAAACTAGATGTTGAGAATTACAGTTTCCTTTCTTGCATATTATCATCGTTTTCATAATATTGTTCAGTCTAATAATGTCAGTAGTATTTATGTGGGTGCATTGATTGCATCTACCACATTTACTGGTCCCTTTTATACTCATTTTCCTATCATATTGTATTCCACATTCCAAAATTCTCTTGATGTTGTTGCGGTTTTAAACACAGTCGTATCTCATTGCCAACTATGCTACCTACAGTACCTGAACAACTTAAGATATTCCAATTCTTCTTCAAGATATCCTTGATCAGATTGACGAAAGGATTAAATAGGATGACACATACATGTTTGTTAAAGGCCCCACTTTGATTTTCTTGTGGCCCAGTTTGCCTCCCTAATAATGGTGTATATTTATTTCCCCATTGTGTTTTCACATATGAAGTAATATCATTCAATAGTTTCTTGGGGTAATTCCTTTCTATAAAAAGTTGTGTGATTCTATCCATTTCACTATTCATATCTTCAGCAGTTGATGACATCCTTGCTGCTCTAATGCATTGACCTTTTACAATGCTTTTGAAAATATGACGTGGATGGCAACTGGTAAAATGAATGTAATCATTCGAAAAGGTTGGCTTCCTGTATAGTCTTGACACAAAACCTGTTCCAGTATTTCCTATCCACGTGTCTAGATACGCAATGCCCTTATTGTCTTGTTGGAACGTGAATTTAAGAAAATCCGTGGTGTTGTTAAGATAATCCACAAAAATGGGAATAATCTCAGTAGGTCCTGTCCAAATGATGAATACATCGTCCAAGAATCTTGTGTATAACTTGATGTATTTGTAGTAATCACTTGGGAATATATATAAATTTTCCCACTCTAACATGACCAGATTAGCAAAGACAGGGGCACAGGATGCTCCCATTGCCACCCCTCTGGATTGTCTATATAGTTCACCTTGATGTTCTATATAGTTATGGTCTAACACCAAAGACATCATGTCCATTATCAAATTCACTCTGTCCCAGCTACTACCTGAATATTTTCTTAGACTGCTACAGAAATATTCCAGCCCCGTGGTCACGGGTATACTAGAAAAGAGGTCTTGGACATCAATTGTTAAAAACGTGAGGTTGTCGTCCCACTTGTCCATATTTAATTGACCAAGGAAATCCCATGAATCCTTGACCAAATGGCTGACCTTATTGTAGATGTGCTTGGTCCATTGGTCAATGATGGTACCTATCTTAAATGTCTTTGACTTGGATCCAGAGATAATAGGTCTAAAGGGTGGTTTAGTCTGGTTCTTGTGTATCTTTGGGATACCGACAATATGTGCCAACACTGGGTAGTCAGTTTTTGCATATTCATATATTTCGCTGGTAATGCGATTGTCAATGAAGTATTCTTCTAAAGCATTATCAATGTACCTGTATCCGACATGTATCTGGTTTAAAGACACCTTTTCATAATTACCTGAGTCATGTAAAATATTGTGAATCTCATTATAATATTGTATATTGTCAAATATCACGACACCACCACCCTTATCCGGTTTCATGATTCTTATCTTTTATTAATAATTAATTCTTTCAAACAAGTTCTCTCTTCTGTCGTTAAATTGTCTGAAAAAGCTTTACCAAAGTTGTTGTCGTGTTTGATGTCTTTATAAAGATGGTAAATGTCATGACACACCATTTTTTCGTATGTGTGGACTTGCATATTCATAGTTGGGATATATGTACTTTTTTCTTTTAAAATATTAGAATTCATGTTGTCGGCTGTCATGTTGGGACAGTCATTGAATTGAATAGCCAGATTAAGCCTTCTACAGAAAAACTTTATTTCTTTAATAACATCAAACAAGTTGAACTTGACCGTGGGTATAAACTTCATACCTTTGCTGAAAAGTGATATGAAGTCTTTGGTGACAGGGGTATCGGTGTAATTATATACGTTGAAACCTTTAAAACTGCTAATACTAGGCCCTGTACTAGGGGCTATTTCTAGAGTGGCTGCATTGTCCGGCCTTAGAGTGTTAAGAGGCCCGGTGTCATAGTCCTTGTCTGCCACCCTACCTGCAGAATTCACTGTAGTGTAACTACTTTGTTTCACTAATATCTCCTTGTCTGTTTTTTTGGTGCTGGAAAATATCGCCCCCCTTGAAAATTTTCTTCCTCATTACTTCTCATGTGTCTTTTGTTACTTCTAGTATGTGCCACTTCAAATGTTCCCTCCATATCCCTATCATTTTTGGGCCACACGTATGCTCTATCTCTTCTATACAGGTCCAAATCCCTGTCTAGTTTGTGCATTTTCCTTTCATAGGCATTTTTCACTTTAGCTGTAGCCTGACTAAATTGACTGGAGTAACAATCGTACCATCTTTCAAACAGTTCATCCAAAATAATGGATTCATTTAAATTATACACTTCATCTAATAATATTTTGGCCTTTACTTCGTTACATTGGATAAGATGTTTCATAAAAGTAAATCCGAAGTCATCAAACATCAAATTAAAATCAGTTCTAATACTAGTGTTGATCTGAATGCCAAGAGGCAATTTAAAAAACCTTAGTCCTTTAGGAACTATTTTCAAAGCTATACATTTTTCAAAATATGCAATATCCATCTTAATACATTTCAACTGTATTAGTTTTTTACCAAGTGAATAAATTCTAACTTTGATATCATCTTTTTTGTCTTTTTTATAGTTAGTAAAATCACTTGTTTCATTAAAATATCCCTTAGAGTTGTGTTTGTTTAAAAACTCAAATTCATCTGCTACAAAATCATTAAACATGTTATATAGTCCTGACTCTTTGCATTTGTTGTCCACACTTTTAAAATGTAAGCTTTTGGGACTATATAAAGAATCATGGTTGACAGTACCTTTGTTAGTATTTGCAGTTTTGTTGACCACAGTGGAATATGTCCTAACATTTGTTTGTTGAGTTTTGGGACGTGCACCTTGTTTTTCGTTCTCTGCATTCAGGTTCACCATACTAAAATCGAAGGTGAAGTCTTCTTCCAAGGAAATATTAACTGCATTAGTTCTCAAATCAATGTGTTTATTACTATCCACCACTGGAATCTCTCCCTGTCCATTGGGAATCTCACTCATGTAGCTGCAATCCGCCGCATCATCCAGAATAATAAACTTAGCCCTTACTCTGTCCTCGTCATTTTTGCCATTTCTGGCCGGTGAAAATTCAGAAATCATTTGTTGATTGTGAGCGGAACCCCCGCTAGGAACAAAATTTATAACTGCTTGCTTGTTGGTATAAGCGGCTCCTCCGCTCTCCAAAACGGCTGCTGTAAGTTTATTTACCATGTCGAGTAGTCTGCTGACGTCACCCTTAAGCGACGTTACCTCCTCTCTAAGAGCTGTGTAATCCTCCGGTTTCAATGAAGTGTTCGGTGAGCCCTCCTCAGCCATCAAACCACTAGATAATAGGAGCGTAGAATAATCACAACAACAATCCAAAATGTGGCAAGTAGAACCCCAAACACTCGAGACCGGTACAGCAGTTAACACAATGCTCTTTATTGCACGAAACAGAAAAAAACGGGTAGAACATACACACACGGGTTGAGCGCTTTCATCTGTTATACAGATTTCATCAGAACCAGTTGCCAAACAACAAACCTTGTCTTTTAAACCAGTTTTGGCGCCATTAATTATCTAACTAATTGCTAATTCATTCAAAACACATTCTCCTTCTTAAAGCAGCCGTGATGTTCAAATACATACTGATATTTATACCAACAAATGCTGTAGCGTTTTGTATAAGCTGGTGATGTCCACAAAACGTACTCTATACACTTGTTCAATAACCATAAATACTAAAACATCATAAATATAAATATATATTATAAATATTATAAATATTATAAATGTTATAAATATATATTATATAAAAATAAAATAAAACAAAATATAATATATAATATATATATATTTGTCAATTAGTTGCTGCTGGAATTCTCCAATAAAATACAGTGTAAAAAAATGATGATTGAAAACTAGAATCATGTGGTAACTTCTCATAGAACCCTACTATTACATTGTGCTTAACTAAGAATCTAACTGGTTTACAAGTGTACTATAAACATACAGTTGGAAAATACAGTTAAAAACTGTTTAAAAACTAATAAAAACTAGTAAAGGCTAGTGAAAACTAGAGTGACGCTTATAATAAAACTTTAGGTGATCTCTAACTTCCCTGATGTTCGTACTATGATGGCACAATATGTTGCATCCTTATATCATACGCACTTGGACCTAGTTGAATAGGTTGAAAAAACAAGATAGTGCCAAATATTCTTAGTTAAATGCTAACAGTGGTTTCAAACTAATAAAATCATTAATCCCTGGCGGTGTGGTGGCGTCTGTACAGATTTGCCATCTGCTTTCTTTCCATGCCAGGTAAGTCTTCCAGTTTCCTCCTTTATCTTTAATATCAACTTGGTCTATGATGGAGAAGGAAAACTTGTGATCAGTACCTTTGTCGTAAATGTGCCTGTATAATGCATTTTTCTTATCTTGTTTTTTTATTTTGTACGTGTGTTCGTATATCCGTTTCTTTAGCATCCTCTCTGTTTTGCCTATATAAAAGGCCGGACACACTTTGCATGTTGCTATATAAACTAGATGTTGAGAATTACAGTTTCCTTTCTTGCATATTATCATCGTTTTCATAATATTGTTCAGTCTAATAATGTCAGTAGTATTTATGTGGGTGCATTGATTGCATCTACCACATTTACTGGTCCCTTTTATACTCATTTTCCTATCATATTGTATTCCACATTCCAAAATTCTCTTGATGTTGTTGCGGTTTTAAACACAGTGCGTATCTCATTGCCAACTATGCTACCTACAGTACCTGAACAACTTAAGATATTCCAATTCTTCTTCAAGATATCCTTGATCAGATTGAAAAGGATTAAATAGGATGACACATACATGTTTGTTAAAGGCCCCACTTTGATTTTCTTGTGGCCCAGTTTGCCTCCCTAATAATGGTGTATATTTATTTCCCCATTGTGTTTTCACATATGAAGTAATATCATTCAATAGTTTCTTGGGGTAATTCCTTTCTATAAAAAGTTGTGTGATTCTATCCATTTCACTATTCATATCTTCAGCAGTTGATGACATCCTTGCTGCTCTAATGCATTGACCTTTTACAATGCTTTTGAAAATATGACGTGGATGGCAACTGGTAAAATGAATGTAATCATTCGAAAAGGTTGGCTTCCTGTATAGTCTTGACACAAAACCTGTTCCAGTATTTCCTATCCACGTGTCTAGATCATAATGCCCTTATTGTCTTGTTGGAACGTGAATTTAAGAAAATCCGTGGTGTTGTTAAGATAATCCACAAAAATGGGAATAATCTCAGTAGGTCCTGTCCAAATGATGAATACATCGTCCAAGAATCTTGTGTATAACTTGATGTATTTGTAGTAATCACTTGGGAATATATATAAATTTTCCCACTCTAACATGACCAGATTAGCAAAGACAGGGCACAGGATGCTCCCATTGCCACCCCTCTGGATTGTCTATATAGTTCACCTTGATGTTCTATATAGTTATGGTCTAACACCAAAGACATCATGTCCATTATCAAATTCACTCTGTCCCAGCTACTACCTGAATATTTTCTTAGACTGCTACAGAAATATTCCAGCCCGTGGTCACGGGTATACTAGAAAAGAGGTCTTGGACATCAATTGTTAAACGTGAGGTTGTCGTCCCACTTGTCCATATTTAATTGACCAAGGAAATCCCATGAATCCTTGACCAAATGGCTGACCTTATTGTAGATGTGCTTGGTCCATTGGTCAATGATGGTACCTATCTTAAATGTCTTTGACTTGGATCCAGAGATAATAGGTCTAAAGGGTGGTTTAGTCTGGTTCTTGTGTATCTTTGGGATACCGACAATATGTGCCAACACTGGGTAGTCAGTTTTTGCATATTCATATATTTCGCTGGTAATGCGATTGTCAATGAAGTATTCTTCTAAAGCATTATCAATGTACCTGTATCCCATGTATCTGGTTTAAAGACACCTTTTCATAATTACCTGAGTCATGTAAAATATTGTGAATCTCATTATAATATTGTATATTGTCAAATATCACGACACCACCACCCTTATCCGGTTTCATGATTCTCATCTTTTATTAATAATTAATTCTTTCAAACAAGTTCTCTTCTGTCGCTAAATTGTCTGGAAAAAGCTTTTACCAAAGTTGTTGTCGTGTTTGATGTCTTTATAAAGATGGTAAATGTCATGACACACCATTTTTTCGTATGTGTGGACTTGCATATTCATAGTTGGGATATATGTACTTTTTTCTTTTAAAATATTAGAATTCATGTTGTCGGCTGTCATGTTGGGACAGTCATTGAATTGAATAGCCAGATTAAGCCTTCTACAGAAAAACTTTATTTCTTTAATAACATCAAACAAGTTGAACTTGACCGTGTATTTGAACATCACGGCTGCTTTAAGAAGGAGAATGTGTTTTGAATGAATTAGCAATTAGTTAGATAATTTATGGCGCCAAAACTGGTTTAAAAGACAAGGTTTGTTGTTTGGCAACTGGTTCTGATGAAATCTGTATAACAGATGAAAGCGCTCAACCCGTGTGTGTATGTTCTACCCGTTTTTTTCTGTTTCGTGCAATAAAGAGCATTGTGTTAACTGCTGTACCGGTCTCGAGTGTTTGGGGTTCTACTTGCCACATTTTGGATTGTTGTTGTGATTATTCTACGCTCCTATTATCTAGTGGTTTGATGGCTGAGGAGGGCTCACCAACACTTCATTGAAACCGGAGGATTACACAGCTCTTAGAGAGGAGGTAACGCTAAGGGTGACGCCAGCAGACTACTCGACATGGTAAATAAACTTACAGCAGCCGCTTTGGAGAGCGGAGGAGCTTATACCAACAAGCAAGCAGTTATAAATTTTGTTCCTAGCGGGGTTCACCACAATCAACAAATGATTTCTGAATTTTCACCGCCAGAAATGGCAAAAATGACGCAGGACAGAGTAAGGGCTAAGTTTATTATTCTGGATGATGCGGCGGATTGCAGCTACACGCAGTGAGATTCCCAATGGACAGGAGAGATTCCAGTGGTGGATAGTAATAAACACATTGATTTGAGAACTAATGCAGTTAATATTTCCTTGGAAGAAGACTTCACCTTCGATTTTAGTATGGTGAACCTGAATGCAGAGAACGAAAAACAAGGTGCACGTCCCAAAACTCAACAAACAAATGTTAGGACATATTCCACTGTGGTCAACAAAACTGCAAATACTAACAAAGGTACTGTCAACCATGATTCTTTATATAGTCCCAAAAGCTTACATTTTAAAAGTGTGGACAACAAATGCAAAGAGTCAGGACTATATAACATGTTTAATGATTTTGTAGCAGATGAATTTGAGTTTTTAAACAAACACAACTCTAAGGGATATTTTAATGAAACAAGTGATTTTACTAACTATAAAAAAGACAAAAAAGATGATATCAAAGTTAGAATTTATTCACTTGGTAAAAAACTAATACAGTTGAAATGTATTAAGATGGATATTGCATATTTTGAAAAATGTATAGCTTTGAAAATAGTTCCTAAAGGACTAAGGTTTTTTAAATTGCCTCTTGGCATTCAGATCAACACTAGTATTAGAACTGATTTTAATTTGATGTTTGATGACTTCGGATTTACTTTTATGAAACATCTTATCCAATGTAACGAAGTAAAGGCCAAAATATTATTAGATGAAGTGTATAATTTAAATGAATCCATTATTTTGGATGAACTGTTTGAAAGATGGTACGATTGTTACTCCAGTCAATTTAGTCAGGCTACAGCTAAAGTGAAAAATGCCTATGAAAGGAAAATGCACAAACTAGACAGGGATTTGGACCTGTATAGAAGAGATAGAGCATCGTGTGGCCCAAAATGATAGGGATATGGAGGAACATTTGAAGTGGCACATACTAGAAGTAACAAAAGACACATGAGAAGTAATGAGGAAGAAAATTTTCAAGATATATTTTCCAGCACCAAAAAAACAGACAAGGAGATATTAGTGAAACAAAGTAGTTACACTACAGTGAATTCTGCAGGTAGGGTGGCAGACAAGGACTATGACACCGGGCCTCTTAACACTCTAAGGCGGACAATGCAGCCACTCTAGAAATAGCCCCTAGTACAGGGCCTAGTATTAGCAGTTTTAAAGGTTTCAACGTATATAATTACACCGATACCCCTGTCACCAAAGACTTCATATCACTTTTCAGCAAAGGTATGAAGTTTATACCCACGGTCAAGTTCAACTTGTTTGATGTTATTAAAGAAATAAAGTTTTTCTGTAGAAGGCTTAATCTGGCTATTCAATTCAATGACTGTCCCAACATGACAGCCGACAACATGAATTCTAATATTTTAAAAGAAAAAAGTACATATATCCCAACTATGAATATGCAAGTCCACACATACGAAAAAATGGTGTGTCATGACATTTACCATCTTTATAAAGACATCAAACACGACAACAACTTTGGTAAAGCTTTTTCAGACAATTTAACGACAGAAGAGAGAACTTGTTTGAAAGAATTAATTATTAATAAAAAGATAAGAATCATGAAACCGGATAAGGGTGGTGGTGTCGTGATATTTGACAATATACAATATTATAATGAGATTCACAATATTTTACATGACTCAGGTAATTATGAAAAGGTGTCTTTAAACCAGATACATGTCGGATACAGGTACATTGATAATGCTTTAGAAGAATACTTCATTGACAATCGCATTACCAGCGAAATATATGAATATGCAAAAACTGACTACCCAGTGTTGGCACATATTGTCGGTATCCCAAAGATACACAAGAACCAGACTAAACCACCCTTTAGACCTATTATCTCTGGATCCAAGTCAAAGACATTTAAGATAGGTACCATCATTGACCAATGGACCAAGCACATCTACAATAAGGTCAGCCATTTGGTCAAGGATTCATGGGATTTCCTTGGTCAATTAAATATGGACAAGTGGGACGACAACCTCAATGCTTTTAACAATTGATGTCCAAGACCTCTTTTCTAGTATACCGTGACCACGGGCTGGAATATTTCTGTAGCAGTCTAAGAAAATATTCAGGTAGTAGCTGGGACAGAGTGAATTTGATAATGGACATGATGTCTTTGGTGTTAGACCATAACTATATAGAACATCAAGGTGAACTATATAGACAATCCAGAGGGGTGGCAATGGGAGCATCCTGTGCCCCTGTCTTTGCTAATCTGGTCATGTTAGAGTGGGAAAATTTATATATATTCCCAAGTGATTACTACAAATACATCAAGTTATACACAAGATTCTTGGACGATGTATTCATCATTTGGACAGGACCTACTGAGATTATTCCCATTTTTGTGGATTATCTTAACAACACCACGGATTTTCTTAAATTCACGTTCCAACAAGACAATAAGGGCATTGCGTATCTAGACACGTGGATAGGAAATACTGGAACAGGTTTTGTGTCAAGACTATACAGGAAGCCAACCTTTTCGAATGATTACATTCATTTTACCAGTTGCCATCCACGTCATATTTTCAAAAGCATTGTAAAAGGTCAATGCATTAGAGCAGCAAGGATGTCATCAACTGCTGAAGATATGAATAGTGAAATGGATAGAATCACACAACTTTTTATAGAAAGGAATTACCCCAAGAAACTATTGAATGATATTACTTCATATGTGAAAACACAATGGGGAAATAAATATACACCATTATTAGGGAGGCAAACTGGGCCACAAGAAAATCAAAGTGGGGCCTTTAACAAACATGTATGTGTCATCCTATTTAATCCTTTCGTCAATCTGATCAAGGATATCTTGAAGAAGAATTGGAATATCTTAAGTTGTTCAGGTACTGTAGGTAGCATAGTTGGCAATGAGATACGCACTGTGTTTAAAACCGGCAACAACATCAAGAGAATTTTGGAATGTGGAATACAATATGATAGGAAAATGAGTATAAAAGGGACCAGTAAATGTGGTAGATGCAATCAATGCACCCACATAAATACTACTGACATTATTAGACTGAACAATATTATGAAAACGATGATAATATGCAAGAAAGGAAACTGTAATTCTCAACATCTAGTTTATATAGCAACATGCAAAGTGTGTCCGGCCTTTTATATAGGCAAAACAGAGAGGATGCTAAAGAAACGGATATACGAACACACGTACAAAATAAAAAAACAAGATAAGAAAAATGCATTATACAGGCACATTTACTTAATAAAGGTACTGATCACAAGTTTTCCTTCTCCATCATAGACCAAGTTGATATTAAAGATAAAGGAGGAAACTGGAAGACTTACCTGGCATGGAAAGAAAGCAGATGGCAAATCTGTACAGACGCCACCACACCGCCAGGGATTAATGATTTTATTAGTTTGAAACCACTGTTAGCATTTAACTAAGAATATTTGGCACTATCTTGTTTTTTCAACCTATTCAACTAGGTCCAAGTGCGTATGATATAAGGATGCAACATATTGTGCCATCATAGTACGAACATCAGGGAAGTTAGAGATCACCTAAAGTTTTATTATAAGCGTCACTCTAGTTTTCACTAGCCTTTACTAGTTTTTATTAGTTTTAAACAGTTTTAACTGTATTTTCCAACTGTATGTTTATAGTACACTTGTAAACCAGTTAGATTCTTAGTTAAGCACAATGTAATAGTAGGGTTCTATGAGAAGTTACCACATGATTCTAGTTTTCAATCATCATTTTTTTACACTGTATTTTATTGGAGAATTCCAGCAACTAATTGACAAATATATATATATTATATATTATATTTTGTTTTATTTTATTTTTATATAATATATATTTATAACATTTATAATATTTATAATATTTATAATATATATTTATATTTATGATGTTTTAGTATTTATGGTTATTGAACAAGTGTACAGAGTACGTTTTGTGGACATCACCAGCTTATACAAAACGCTACAGCATTTGTTGGTATAAATATCAGTATGTATTTGAACATCACGGCTGCTTTAAGAAGGAGAATGTGTTTTGAATGAATTAGCAATTAGTTAGATAATTAATGGCGCCAAAACTGGTTTAAAAGACAAGGTTTGTTGTTTGGCAACTGGTTCTGATGAAATCTGTATAACAGATGAAAGCGCTCAACCCGTGTGTGTATGTTCTACCCGTTTTTTTCTGTTTCGTGCAATAAAGAGCATTGTGTTAACTGCTGTACCGGTCTCGAGTGTTTGGGGTTCTACTTGCCACATTTTGGATCATTACCACAAACAACAGAACATGCTGGAGGGACAGGTTCATAACCCAAATACTGCCCGTGCTATGGGATTGACTTCCCTATACATGTCAAACAGAGCACCTCACTGGCCCTCTTCAAGAGAAATCTTGATGAGTGGAGGGGAAATAGAAAACTCACCCCAGGGATCACTCCGGTGGCTCTATTTGACAGAGGCACTGAGAACTAAGGTCAGGTGGCATGATGCCAGGGTAATCCTATTGGCTAGGCTTGTAAAGGCTCCAGGGTCATTAGCCTAGTACACACCTATGAACCTATGAACCTAAGAAAACTTTACTTTATAGAATGTAGATTATATTATGCATTATAAAACAGTACTATTATGAACACAATTTTATTTTGCTTTCAGTTAATTCTTTCCTTCCACTTCTCCCCTCCTAAATGTGCTTCTAAACAATAATGACATGATGTAGGGTATATGCCTTAGAATCCCCTACAAGTTTAACAAAGTCAAAAAGTCCAATATTTCCAGGTGTTCTTGTTCTGCCATGTTTTATAAATATAATTAATGCTTTGTAATCCCACATTTATTTGATAATTTCTTAGTTGCTAGTTGTATGTCCATTGATCTCCATCTCCCAAATACAGTTCTCCATCTCCCAAATCCAGTTTCTGCTTCATTTCCAACTTACTCCCATTTCTTCTTCAACTTTTGTTTATTTTTTTCTGCCAGTCAAGCATTTTCTGTTGAAACATTGGAAACGGTTTCACTGGTACAGTCTCTCTGTGATTTTTATTACCAGAAGAGCATGCAGCAGAATCTTATTCTGTTTCATACCCCACTATTTGTTGGACAAACATTTGTATTTCCCTCCTTAGTATGGTCTGGATTAAAAATGATTTTGTCCATCCAGGAAATAATATGAAAATAGCTTGGTACAGCAGCTTGAATCTCTTGCCTGCTTCTCGACACTCCCTGATTAGTGAAATGAATTTGCTCCTCTTCAGCATGGTGCACAGTGAGTAATCTTTTTCCACAAACATTCTAATGTCTCCCACTTTTAGTAATTTGTCCTTCTGCCACAGTTTTGTCAGCATCAGCTCTTCTGCTGCTAGGATTGCATCTTTACGATTAAAGATCTAGGTTGCTTTCTCGTGGCCAGGTATGGAGCATACACAAGATTAGCACTTTCATTTATGAACTTCTGATGTAGAATATCAGTCCAGCTGCTTATTTGTACTTTCATAAAATGAATACAGTCTCTTTCTTCCAGCTTCTCTGGTACAGCAGAAAATCTAAAGTTTTCCAAATGTGCTCTGTTCTCTAATTTTATTTTTTTAAACATCTCTTCTTGAGCAGTCACATATTCAACCAGTCCTTTTTTCATTTCATCCTCTGATTCTTGCAGTTTTATCACCACACCTGAAAATCATTTTAAAGCTTCCTCCATTTTCCAGCCTTTTATTATTTCTGTTAATATACTCCTTCAGTGTATTGTTTATTTTAATCAGCTCAGAGTAAATTTAACTTTCCTCTAGGTTAGTGGAAGTCATGTCTTGCACAAAAGCTGGAACTTGCACTGCTTTTGGCTGACCAGATAAAACATTCTTCCCAGTCAGTGTTTTTTCCTCAACTTTTGTGACTGATATTTTTTCAGGTTCTCTGAATTTCTTTTTTGCTGTCATGCAGACAGTGCACTTACTAGCCAGTTTCTGAAATTTACTCCAAAATATGAGTTTACTGGCTCTCTCTTCTGAGATTCTGTTTTCACACTGAGAGAGTTGAAATTAAGCTATTACTCAGTGTGCAGCCATCTTGGAAGCCCCTTGAGGACTTG